>NW_016164010.1:6446-10689 GCF_001687245.7 Rhagoletis zephyria | reverse complement strand
CTTACAGGTTTTATGTCAATAGGAACGACTTCCTGTAAGTTCTGACTAAATCCTGTAAACCGGACTGCTATTGGAACCAGGGTTCGTATTTGCACACACATGCTCTGCTCACACACACGCCAGAAACACATTCAACTTGCACTCACTGCTCATACACATGTGTGTGCAAAAGTGGAAAACAAACTCTGCTCACAGAAAAGTGTGTGCTGTTTGTTATTAAGCACATGCACATGTGTTTGAGCCGATTTTTGTACAAATTTCAGCCCATGCACATGCACATAATATATTTTTAAAAGAATTTGTTTATTAAACGTTAAAGACTATTCAATAAAAAGTGAGATGTTGTTTGTTTTTTATATGACAGAAAACATATTAAAAAATTATTTTAGGATTTGAATATTTAATAAATATGTCTGTTTTTTTCATCAAATTATACCATCGTCGTTGAAATAGATACTTTACTATTGTCGTATGTTCTGTGGACAAAACAAAGTAGTAAATTTTCTCATTAACGTTAAGAGATATTAAATGTAAAAATATGGGAAATCAAAACTAATAACACCAACTACGTCTCCTTCAAAAGTTACAAAAATCTACCGTACAGTTTCGGATTAATTCGACCTTAAACTTCAGAGTCAATTTTCTCAAAACCGTGTTTTGTAACATTCGACATCCGTTTTCTGAGACGACGAATTATAGTTCAAGAAGAAAATACAGAATCAGATGAAGCCCACGGCAGCGTTTTGTCAGATTACGAAGATTAGATATATTTTAGTAGAGTTAATGTTTTATATTATAACTTTTTTACATAATATAATTTAGATTTTCATAGAAATAAGCTTTTCCATTTATTTCCTTACAGAAATTTACCTAAGTAGGTACTCAGAAGTAAACGGATCCAAGTGACAGAAAAAATTTATTTCTGTTTTTTTTTCCCATCTGCAGTAAGCATTTTATGAATTCGTTAATTAACCTGCATTCATTTAGGCAAGAATCATTCCAAATGCATTAACCCAGAATTTACAATAAGTAATCAACTTTAACCTTAATTATCTGAAAACAATGTCAGACTTACTTAGATCCTTTTGATTCTAACCCCTTCAATTGTGGTTGAGCCAGGGTTTCGGGACAAAATACTTTAAAGTGTTTTTAGTATTTCTGTTCCACATTGGCTGTTGCTCTTTGACAGTTGTCACAATTTCCAAACTTTCTTTCAATGTTAAACATTTTGTTTGAAGCTTTGTTATGCCTAATGTCAAACAACCAAAATTTGCCTTAATGAACGACGAGCTTTTTCGGATTTCTTCAAGCGCTAGCAGTATATATATGTATGTAGTGGGCGTCCAATTTAAACCGAAAACAAAAAAATTTCGTAACACATGAAGCAATCAATATACTCACGAAACTGTGGGCCAAATATAGTAAAACTGGATTTTTTTAAAAGGACGATGATTAATTCCAAAAATTATTTAAAAAAAATCATTCCAATGTAGAAAAACAGTATGGGGACCAAATGAAAGAGGGAATTCTGTAGAATTAAAAAAGTATTACAGTTTTTTGGTTCACACGGTGTAATACCATTTTTTCAATTAAGGAACTAAAAGCATTAAATTTTTAAAGGAATGCTATATCATATTTAACGACATGCTATATCTAATTTAATTTCAACATTTTATTTATTTTTAAGAGAAAAAGTCTTCAATGCGTTCTGCTTTTTTTAAAATTGCCACTTAGTTCAAAGCCACTGGCAATTTAATGTTAAAACATACTAATTCATACAGATGAATAACAACAATTTAACCATTTTGCGCTGAACAGCTGATTGTTTTGGTAAGATTGATAAAACCACCTATCTATCAATCTTAGTTGTTTGGCACAAACATAGGGTTGTATATCTCATATTTAAGTAGCCGATATTGGCCATTTAACTAAAGATTAAATGTGTGATCTGAAAATGAATTTTTGAAGTTAATCAACGACCTCTATTTAAATAGGCCATCTGAAATTGGGCCTTAGTATGGAATCAGATTTCTGGCAACAAGCACGCTTGCCAGTACGTGAATCGCACAAATGCTTTGAAAATTTGTTCATGTTGTACGACGAATGGAACTGAATTCGGAAATATTTATTCTGTTATGAGGACGCCGCATTTAAGAACACAACCAATTTTTGAAGTGGATGATCAAATTAGAGAAAAAGGGCAGAAGCAATGGGTCACACCACATCTCTCCGCTTCTTTGACCGATGCTAACGTTTCTAATGGAAATGCAGCGCACATTTTAATAGCAGCAACAAACCTTTGAGTGTGGATATTGATGTACTTGTTATGAATCGGACCTCTGGTTAAAGATTGCGAAAGAAGCATCGTGAGTTGGTATTGCCAAAGATATAGCCCAATCGGCTTTTAGGTTGTATTTTCTTTTAGTTGTTATTGACAATTTGCCCAAGACTGCTTATAATAATAATAATAATAATAATAATAATAATAATAATAATAATAATAATAATAATAATATATTGGCGCTTACACATATGTTAGTGTTTGGCCGAGCTTCTCCTCCGATTTGTGGTGTGCGCCTTGATGTTGTCACACAAAGCGGAGGGACCTACAGTTTTACGCCCACTACGAACGGCGATTTTTCATGAGAAGCTGTTTTTCATGGCAGAAATACACTCGGAGGTTTGCCATTGCCTGCAGAGAGACGACCGCTGTTATGAAACAACTTTTTTCTATATTTTTTGCGATATTGCTTTGACAAGGGTTTGAACCCAGGCGTTGCGGAGTGGAAGCGGCACTGCTTACCACTACACCAAAGCGACTGCTTTTACATAGTTCAAGTATTGAATTCTGCTCGCATGTCTCTTCAACATGAGGGGGTGAGAAGAAAAGGGAGGAGTACACATGCGTCTGTACCGTCAAGTCGTTTAAACTTTCCTACTTTGCTTTTGACATTTTCGTTGTTCCCATTTAGGGCCGGTTGTTCAATGTCTGATTCACACTAATCGGAGGTAGAATCTCTAGTTAAGTACAACGACTGCTTTATCGATCACATGTTATATGCATGATGTCGAAAACGTCGATAATGATGTTTAACCGGCAAGTAGTGATAACCAGACATTGAACAACCGGCCCTTAAAGAACCAAAAACTTGATTTCAACAGAATTGAAGCGTGTAAAAGCAAATAGGAAACACAAAAGAGAATGCGAAAGAATTGCTTTCAAGTACTTGAATCATGTAAGTCGGGTGTAATTCGCCAGTTTCACATTATGCCTAATTCGTTAGATAAGCAATGCAATCCTTTGAGATCGTGGTGGTTTTCTATTGTAATTCTCTTGAAGAGAAGCGAAGAATGATTTCGTCCGCGTAAGTTATCAACACTTTCATTTTTAACACCCTTTTATTAGCTTCACCTGTATGTTTGTATGTATGTATGTTTGTAACCGACTCCTTTGGACTCGATTTTGACCCACTTTAAACGGACAGATTTAATTCAAACTTTGTACACTTATCAAGAATCAGCGACAATATAATAATTTCATAAATTTATCTCATTATCCTGATTAGGATCGCCAGGATTAAATAATTTCCTCACACAGCCTCTGTGTGAGAGCAAGTGAGACAACTACGCTGTCTGCGCATGCGTACCGTCTACTTACTTTCCGACTCGAGCACTCGGCTTATTAGTGTTAATACATTCTATCCCTATCAGTTGCACAGTTGGCCAAGCGGGCTAAGGCGCAAGTCGTAGGCGCGAGACAACGAACTTACCAGACATGATTTCAAATCCCGTCTATGGCTGAAAATAAACGAGGTAACGCTATCTTCCACTGCTTGACCGCGGTACTGATATTGCAAAGAAGAATTTGGCAATACGCCACTTCATTTAGCAGTAGAAAATAATCATTTCGATGCTGTACGAGCATTATTCAATCGCGGAGCCGATTGTGAAAAATAATTTAAATATTACACCACTGAGTCTCGCTGGTTATATTGGCAAAATAGAAATCTTTGAATATCTTCTAAATCGGGGTGCCACTGTTAATATAACTTGTACTATTAATGACTTGGAAGATTACTCGTTGCTGCACCTCGCTATCGTTAGTAATAGTAATCACGGAAAAAGGATGATCGAGTATCTTCTAAAAAAATAAATATAGTTTAAAACAAATAAGAAAGTCTAAGTTCGGGCGGAGCCGAACATTAAATACCCGGCGCAAGTATTAAATATATGTTTTTTCACC
>NW_016164010.1:1252-5353 GCF_001687245.7 Rhagoletis zephyria | reverse complement strand
GGAAAGGTAGTGTCTCAGAGGTGGTCCCATACTAATTTGGTTTAGGTCCGATCATTGGATGATGAAATATATAGATATATATATATTTTTTTTAAGTCGGTTTTTTTTTTGCTAAAAATTACTTGTTGTTCATTATTATTTTCAACTTATATTAAGAATTATTTTTTACTTTTTAGTTTGATATGCTTTAATCGATTAGGATTAAATGGTGTTTGTCTGTTACATTCTTCATGAAGTTTCCCATGGAGCAATTTTATAAAAACAAATACAAAAGTATGTGTAGATATATAAATAAATATGTAAGTATTTGCAACATATGGTTATGAATATAACAATGAACCACGACCTTGCGTTACCAGTATGTACTCGTATATGTATGAATATACGTTAGTGAAAGCCTTTGCATGCCACAACAGCCAAACGAAATAAGCCATAACCAAAAACTGAGGTGAGGATAAAAGGCACTGGCATGGCAGGAACTGAAGTGAACATACATATTGCATGTATGTACATATCGCTCGTTTAATAATATAGAGATGTAACTCAAAATTTACGTTTTTGAGATTTCATCACACAATTAATGAGTTTGATAAGGAGAATATGTTCAGCCTAACATATGACTAAACTGCCCAAAAATGGCTAAGATCCATCTGTCTTTTGGTATAAATACCAACTGTATGAATTGAACAAACTTTGATTGCGTTTTCCCACAAAATTGAAATTTTGAAATAATTCTGTATATTATTAAACGTGCGGTATGTACATATGTACATGTATGTATAATCGTAAAATATTCGTGAATAAAATTTTCATGTGCAGACGCACACAACCACTCACAAAACCGGATAAGCAGGTTCATACACTTGTATGTGCTTTAGAGGAGAACTTGAAGGGACCAGCAAGTAAAATAGGCAAACTACAGCATTGCGGATATTGTGAGGACATTGCACTGACACTTTGACCCACATTTGCACATGCACAAGTCGTGCCGACGCACAACTCGATTCATGTCATTCGGCCACAATTCGCGACCTACGAACTTAATTCACATACCGAACTTATCAAAAACGATACGAACTGATGACGATATTATGTAAAGTACTATGTAGATTTTTCGAAACCTGCTCTTTTGCTTCGAATACACCGAGGCTACTTCTGAAGACGTACCTTTTATGTATGTATGTACATAAATATGTGCATCTCGTCACTAGACACGAATAAAGGCACGAGCTCAAAAGTTTACCGCGACAGGGCATACAAAAAACTTCAGCGGAAAAAACTCTTAACATAGCTGACAGCGAAGAAAGACACGTTAAAATATACNGTAAAGTACTATGTAGATTTTTCGAAACCTGCTCTTTTGCTTCGAATACACCGAGGCTACTTCTGAAGACGTACCTTTTATGTATGTATGTGAATAAATATGTGCATCTCGTCACTAGACACGAATAAAGGCACGAGCTCAAAAGTTTACCGCGACAGGGCATACAAAAAACTTCAGCGAAAAAAACTTTTAACATAGCTGACAGCGAAGAAAGACACGTTAAAATATATGACGGCGAAGAAGGACGCGTAAACTTATTTTCGCAGTCAACTATGTTTGCGGGTGTAATAGTATGTACAATCCGTAAATAGTTTTTGGGGAATTATGCTGAAGTGACAGTCCTTGGCCAACTATACATCTATGATTACGCGTCTTTTTTTTCGTAAAATTGTTTCGCCAGCGAAACACTAGCGGGCCTTTATTCGTGTCTCGATATCGATACTCGTACATACATTATTCAGTAAAATACATATTTCAGAGCGCAAATGCTACTTTCAGCTAAAGATCGTTGATAAACTTTTGTTCCTTANTTTTGGGGAATTATGCTGAAGTGACAGTCCTTGGCCAACTATACATCTATGATTACGCGTCTTTTTTTTCGTAAAATTGTTTCGCCAGCGAAACACTAGCGGGCCTTTATTCGTGTCTCGATATCGATACTCGTACATACATTATTCAGTAAAATACATATTTCAGAGCGCAAATGCTACTTGAAGCTAAAGATCGTTGATAAACTTTTGTTCCTTAAAAAAAATATCGTCCACATTTTAGTAATTCTGATCTCATTTTCAATAAGGGTGTTATGTTAATTTTTGGACTGTTTTAATCAAAACTGTCGGTAGTGTCGACAATTTCGATAGTATCGATACTATCGATGGTTGTGGCTATCGACTATCGAAACTATCGATGGCCACGACCACCGACCGAGTCACGATAGTCAGGAGTTTGTTAAGTGTCGAGATCTAAAACTGTTTTGCTACAGAACTAAATTCACNATTTCTTAATGCTGAAAAGGGGATCTGATATATCAAACGTGCTGGAATGAGAGTTAAAATCCTGGAATAAGCAACGGAGTGGGTCGTGCAATTCAAAATTAGTTTTACAAGCTTTCAGAAATATGGGACAAAGGTGTCTTGATACCCGGGAGGGAACATTAAGGCTAACTTCACCCAGAAGAAGCGGACTTGAAATTGAGCCTGTCAGCAATTTAACTATAAAAATTGTACCAAGCATTTGCCTGCGACTGGCAAGTGTAGGAAGATTAACAAGTTTTGAGAATCCCAACGGCAATTTCTTAAAGCAAAAAGTAGGAACNCTGTCAGCAATTTAACTATAAAAATTGTACCAAGCATTTGCCTGCGACTGACAAGTGTAGGAAGATTAACAAGTTTTGAGAATCCCAACGGCAATTTCTTAAAGCAAAAAGTAGGAATTGTTTTTGAATTGATTCTATCTTGTCTGAGTAAATTTGATACCTTGGATTCCAAACCACCGAACCGTATTCCAGAATTGGTCTAACTAATGTTGTAAACAGGGTTTTAGTGATATAAGGGTCACAAAATTGTTTTGACCATCGTTTCACTAATGCAAGTACACCTTTAGCCTTGTTGACTGTAACATTAATGTGAAGATTAAAATTAAGCTTAGGATCCATTGTGATACCAAGGTCCACAAAATTGTATACCTGTTCCAGGTTATGGTTACCTATTGTATAAGAACAGGGATGAACAGCTCTTCGCGAGAAGCAAATTACTTCACATATCTTAAGATTTACATATCTTTACATAACTTAAGATTTAGGGGCATAAGATTTACTTTACACCAGTAAGCCATGCTGTTTAAGTCTGATTGTAGCAAAGACCTTTCTTTAATTGAATTGTACGATTTATAAAGCTTTACATCATCTGCATACATTAAAATTTTGGAAAATTGTGTACCTGCAGAAATATCGTTTATAAAAAGCAAGAACAGAACCGGGCCTAGGTGGCTACCTTGAAGGACTCCTGAGGTATCAATGACGTAAGAGATAGTATTTTTAAACATTACCATTTGTCATCTATCATAGAGGTATGAAGAGATCCAACGTAGAAAATTAGGTGCAAGACCAAGAAGATCAAGTTTATAGATGAGCAACGAGTGGCACACTTTGTCAAATGCTTTAGAGAAGTCAGTATATATAACATCAACAGTTTTGCTTTCACTAAATGCTTTTGAGAAGTTGATTTGCCCTTGCAAAATCCATTTTGACTATATGAAATGCAAGGAGAGATAGAATGCGTCAACTGATTACTTATAATTGCTTCAAATAATTTAGGAATTGCAGAAAGCTTAGCTATTCCCCGGTAGTTCTCCACCGAAGATCTGCTACGGCTTTTATGTAACGGGGTTATGAACGATTCCTTCCATATTAATTATATAAATAGACAATCATGTTTCCTTTACACCCCTTTTACGGCTAAACTATACTTCTAAGGTATAAACAATTATATATCATTAGAAAGGTATTTTGATGCTGATGTGCAGGCAATTTAAATTTCAAATTAGTTTAACATAAAGCGAAAAAATCAATTCGAAAGTGACACCAATACTAATTCCGTACATGTACATGGTTGGGGCCGAAATGCCTCCTAAATGTATACTTTAATATTGATACTGAGTTACAGAAACGTGCTAAGCAGCAGTTTAGGAATAAGATACATGTATGTATGTACACGAATAGATTAGACTCAAACAAGGAAGAAGGTAAAATTGAGTATGGAGAAGAAGAAAGGGATAAA
>NW_016164010.1:0-1096 GCF_001687245.7 Rhagoletis zephyria | reverse complement strand
GATGAAGATGAAGATGAAGATGAAGATGAAGATGAAGATGAAGATGAAGATGAAGACGAAGATGAAGATGAAGATAAGGATAAAGATCATAACCCCTTAGCTTAACTTAACTCACCTCAACTCATCTCACCTCCGCTTAAAAACTTACCCCACCTGAGATCACCACACATTAATTCACCACACCTTAACTCCCCACACCTAAATCCACCACTGCTTCACTCCCCACACCAAAATTCACCACACCTTAATTCACTACACCTCAACTCCCCACACCTCTAAATTCACAACACCGTAACTCCCACACCCAATTTCCCCACACCGCAACTCACCACACCCAATTTCACTACATGACATGATATCACTTGATGTGGCATCAATGACAACATCATTTGGCACAAAGTGAACCAAGTGTAATGAAATATAAAATAATAGCGGCGTTCATATAAATTGATAAACTTCCGATAAACGGGATAAAATGATTATTAAATCAGTTTATCACTTTTGATGAAGACCCCGAATATATTGCAATATAATGATGTTTCCATAAGTTTTTTTTGGTTTTTGGTATGTTATCTTATATACAAATAGGCAATCATGTTTTCTTTACACCCCTTTTACGACTAAACTATACCTTAAAAGTATTAATAGTTAGGTATCATTAGAAAGTTATTTTGTNCACTTTTGATGAAGACCCCGAATATATTGCAATATAATGATGTTTCCATAAGTTTTTTTTGGTTTTTGGTATGTTATCTTATATACAAATAGGCAATCATGTTTTCTTTACACCCCTTTTACGACTAAACTATACCTTAAAAGTATTAATAGTTAGGTATCATTAGAAAGTTATTTTGTTGCTTATGTGCAGACAATTTTTCAAATTTCAAATTGGTTTAACATAAAGCGAAAAAATCAATTCAAAAGTGACACCAACACTAATGCCGTACATGTACATGGTTGGGGCGGAAATGCCTCCTAAATGTAGGCTTTAATATTGATACTGAATTAAAGAAATCTGCTAAGCAGCAGTTTAGGAATCAGATGAATGAAGATTAAGATTCATGCAAGGAAGAAGGTAAAGTTGAGTATGTAGAAG
>NW_016164009.1:28565-33756 GCF_001687245.7 Rhagoletis zephyria | reverse complement strand
TGTGCCAAATAGAAAAATAAAAGTGCCAAAAAAGGTGCCATCCTTTTTACTCCTTCCCATTTAGCAATAAAATAAGAATCACATCCGTAAAACAAAAGTGCAATGCCAAAGAAAGATAAACCAGTTGAATAATCTTTAGAAATTATAAATTTTTAGTTGAAAAAAAGGAGTACACGCAATGAATTTCACAAAAATGTATTGAAATATTACTATTAAAAGTAGTAGTATTTTTGAAAAATTAAGTGCCATTTGATGTAAAATAGGGCCAAAAATGGCACGGTTTGAGCCAAGTTGGCAGCCCTGCTGTGAGTCACAGCAAGAAGGGGATAGTGGAGTTGTTGTCATTTGTGAAAGTGGGGCAGAGAGTCGATATCATGATTATGATGTCAATGCACTGAATGATAAGAATAATACCCCAAGTGAATAAGACGAAGATTGCTTCGAGGGTAGTATTGGTGATGAATTACCGGATGCTAATCAAGAATCTGAACTTGCACTACGCCGTGGCCAAAAAAAGCGTAACCTTGCCGGTAAGCTTTTGATTTCTTCACCAGTTATACTGCCGATACTGCATCAAATTTTCCGCTAGAGGTTCCTGAAAATTTTAAGGTCATTTATGAAAGGCCGGACAAGGATGAGTGGTTTATTGCAGTTAACGAAGAGCTAAAATCGACGCACGACAATATTGTTTGGGAAATAGTAACTCCTCCTAAAGGTGAAAAATTGTTATCATCCAAAAGTGTTTTTCGAACGAAAATGCAAATTTGGTGCGTCATAAAGCAAGACTGGTAATGAAGGTTTCCTACAAAAAGAAGGAATCGCTTATAATGAGACGTACTTTCCTGTGGTGAAGTTGACAAACATTCGATGTGGTTTAGCTGTCGGTGTCAAAAACGGATTTATTTTTCATCAGCTCGATGGTAAAACAGCGTTTTTACATGGTTTTCTCAAAGAAGAAATGTACATGTCCCTGACAGAAAGGGGTTATAAGTGAGGACAAAGGGAAAGCTTGCAAACTTATAAAGTCTCTTTACGGTCTCAAGCAAGCGCCTAGAAGTTGGAACCAGGAATTTAACTACTATATTTTGAAATTGGGCTTTACGCGTTCAAAGCACGACTATTGCCTTTACACAAAAACGGGCAAACTTGGTTACTTACTAATACTTGTGTTATATGTTGGAAGTAAGTTGTTGGAAATAAGGTATCTGAAATAGATGACCTTAAAAAAGAATTAACAAACAGGTTTGAGATGTCAGATTGTGGCCCGTTAGGATATTTCTTGAATATGAAAATTGAAAACTCCAAAAATGGTTTGAAACTATCTCAACAAGCAAATATTGAAAAAGTTTTGCAGAAATTCGGAATGTCAAAGTGTAACCCAGTGAAAACTCCAATGGACAGAAAATATGCACTTGATTTCTAGAGAAGACCCAGGTTCCTTGGAAACACAACATATAGAGAGCTTTTGGGTAGCCTCATGTATGCAATGCTAAGTGTATATACGTCCTGATATTTGCCTTGCTATTGGAAATATGAGCAGGTTTCAACAAAACCCATCTGAGCAGCACTGGCATGCCCTAAAGGGGATCGTGCGGTGCATAAAAGGCAAAAAAACAATAAATTTGGAGTTTTGAAATGGAAATGGTTTGCCATTTGTTGGTTGCAGATGCTGATTGGGCAAGTGATACAATTGATAGAAAGTCAATTAGTGGTTAACCATCCTATTGCGAGTGTCGACTAGTAGTAGATAAACGACTGTTAGTCGATTGTCGATTATCCGTGGTATTTTCAAAGTCGTTTTCTCGTTCAATAAGTGCGTGTTCATAGTTTATAAATAGTCGCTCATCCTTCTACAAACAAACAGTTGTAGAAAAATGAGCGATGAAAAAACTATTCACAGTCGCTTATTGAACGATAAATCGACATTCACAATACCATGGACAAGCAATAATCGAAGAAGAGTCATTTATCTACTACTAGTCGACACTCGCAATAGGGGTGTAAGTCTTCAAAGTACTTGGTTGTACTGTATCATGGTCTTCGAAGAAACAAACAACAGTATCTACCTCTTCGGGTGAAGAAGAATAGGTGGCTCTCTGTGCAGCAGTCTCAGAAGCTATTTGGATCAGAGGATTACTCAAAGACTTATACCAAATCGATGATGAACCTGCTATTATACATAAAGTTAAGAAAGGGTGCATTGTGTGTGTTTTAATAATTTGAACGATATTAAAATTTTTCAATGCAGTTTGCTTTTACAGAATATGGTGAAAATAACAAAACAATATGTAACTTAAAATTTTTGATCCCTTTGGAGTACGCCCTTTTTGGCGAAACAAAAGCGTACACTGATTGCAAATCGAAGAGGTGTGCAAGCTTTTATGAGCGGAGGTATTGAAGTTGATCGAAGTGGTTCATTTGTTTTTTAACCAATTATACTACAGCTTCTTTAGGAAGTCCTCAATATGCTTTGAAAATGAACACAAAACGATAATAAAATAAAAACTTTGAAAGCATTAACTTTTGCTTACAGTGAACGCGGTAGCTCTAGGGGATTGGAATTATCCTTTAAATGTCGCCTGAAATGCACTTCTCTTCCTCTTGAACAAATAATTGTGATGAATTTAACTTTTTTGCTGCCTTTACTTTAAAACTCTTTATTTTAATAATTTAATTTTACTCGCACAGCTTGTTTACAGCCGCTTGCTGGTTGTCGAGCTGTCAAATTTCAATTATCGATAACTCTACAGCAACTGACGATAGTTGTCATTCGTAATACACATTTTCCTTCCAGTTGCGTTGATAGCTGGCAACCGAACCGTGGTTGCGTTGCTATATGTAATCGACCCATAAATTCTTTTTAATTTTACATAAATATGTCTTATAACATTTCTTATTTATTGCAAAATAGGTATGCTGCAAAACCAAGTACTTTATGTAATCACTGCGTAAGCCCGTTCTTTTATACAGTTTAAAAGAATGTGACTTTTTATTTTTCAATTTTTTAAGCTCTTTAGTGAACCATAATTGTGTTGGTTCTCCATGAACAATATTCTGGGCTATCACGGAATCCATCGTAGAAAATCTACGAATTCGAATGCCTGCTACGAATACGAAAAAATTGATATCACTGAATCCCAGTGAACTCGAAAATATCATTGCCAGCTTCGAATGCTGATTCGAAATTAGCTTGTGCAAAAGAAACGATAGCCTTTATGTATGCCATTTTGCTCATGCTACCTCAGAAGTCGCAATGGCTAAGTTGGCAATGCACTAGAATGCTAGTTGCGAGATCCGGGTTCGAGTCCAAGTTGCAGAGCAGCGGAGCTTTATTTTCTTTTTTCATTTAGTTTTTTTTTATTTTTCTTAATACATTTTATTTTTTAGTTTAGATTTTACTCTTTTAAAGAGATAAATGTATTGTTTCAATTAATTTTAATGATATTAAAGTAATAAGGTTTCTTTCCTAATAAATTGTTGTTAAACTATTATTTCCTCGCTTCATAAAAAATATTCATTCATTAAATATTGATTCACGAAAATCGAAGCTACAAAGGATTCTGTGATAGCCCTGATTATGAATAGTACTTTTATTTAAGATTTTTGAGAACAAACTTAAAAAACCTAATAGTATTCAATACCACGTAAAATTAATAAATATTTTTCAAATCAAACATATTGGATGGCCATTTTGTTATCTGTTATTTTGACTTCAGATTCGATTTCAGTGACTATGCTGAATATACTAATTTTTTAAATTATGGGCACAAAATGGGTATCAAATATCACAGTGCGCCGCACAAGGGGAGAAAAATCATAGTGCCCACAATTTTGACTATAGAAATGATGTTTTTTACTTATGTAATTGTATAATTACGGTTTCAAAGGATGCACGTGACTCCTTTAGTGCAATATATAATTTATAGTCGAAAATTTAAAGTGATATACCTATGTTAGTTATGGTCGAATCCGGTTTATTTTTTCAATGTATATTAGTTGCGGGAATATATTTGCAAAACATTTACCTGTTAGGTGGCGCCGGGGTCGAAATAGTTTGAAATCCCGTATTTATGGACCGATTTCGTTGAAATTTGCGACATGTATTAGATACATAGTAAGAAATATATTATCAAAAAAATAGTCCCGCTAGATGGTGCTTTAGTCGAAATATTTACGGATATAATTTGATTTCTAATATCTTCGCACCTTTTTTCCGGCAGTTTCCAACTTTGCAAATATAGTGTTTTAAAACGGCTATACAAAAATTAAAACAAAAAAAAGCAAATTATTATTTGTGTTTCACTTCCTTACCCCAAGTCTACACCTGCTATGCGCTCTCGCATACGAACTGTCAGTTTTCCCGCATACAAGATCTTATCGCAGAGAAATTTTTGGACGTGGGATTTCATCACATACCATTTCAGTGCGAATATGTTTTGTAATGTTTTATAAATCGTATATCTTCTACGATAAATGGTCTACACAAGCGATATATCTCATACGATGTTTCGTAAGCGAGCGCCCATAGCAGATATAGGCGTGCACATTTCTTTAAGCCTATTGCAGAAAGTTTGGCATCATTGTTTTACTCGCCTAATTACGGCATCAGTAATCTGCGGTTTTTGATCCTCACACCAAGCCTGCGCGTATTTGATGACACCTGCATCCTTCGCTCCCGAACTCGACATGAGAAAAGTCCGAATGCCTAAATTTTTGTCAAAAAAATACACAAAAAATGTGATTTCTTTAGCAAAGGTTGACTTTAAATCGACTTGTTTTAAATTGTGCAATTTTGTGCAAATTCCTTCTATCGGCCCTAGATATATAATTGATCGATTAGATTAAAGGATCCTGAAGAGATCCGTTTGATACACGCTGACAAGCAGTTTATATCCTTATATGAAAAAATTATATTTTTGTTTTCAATCTTAAAGGAGCGCAATTGACATGCAAGGATGACGCTTAAAATTGCAAAATGCTGTTTTTACTTAAGTTTACAATGTAAAACGAAAAGTATGCCCAAGAGTGTAATGTCGTTAGGAAATGAGACAAATACGACCACTGATTGATAAAGGCCGGAAAATTGGCGATTATCGTTCGTCAAAACAAGCATGTTTGTACAAGCTCAGCATTCTTCCAGCTTATGTTCAAACAATTGGGGGCCGATTTTCTATTATACCAGACATCCATA
>NW_016164009.1:15914-25027 GCF_001687245.7 Rhagoletis zephyria | reverse complement strand
TCGGGATTAGCAGAACGCAGCTTGCATAAAATAACTTTATTTTAATTAAATAAAATTTATTGCATTTAATTTTAATTTTAAATATCAAATTCAAATACATACATATGTTACATTTTTACAAGATTGCTAATTATTGTTTTATTTTTTATTTTATACTATCGGAAAATTTCGTGAATAGATAGAAATACATATTAGTTGGACAGTAAGTACAAAAAATGTATATGCACATACGTATGTACATACATACATACATAGATTAACATGGAAAAGGCAGAAATAGATTGTTTTAAAAATCGTAGTATGCGAATTAACCAGATTATTTTCCAAGGCTGTTACATTTTGAGGATGCATATTCCGGGTCTTCACAAGTAAGTGTGCTTTCATCGAAAATTTTATCCTCACCACATGTTATTAAACGAGGAAATCCTTCAACACAAGTTATCAAACGGTGGCAGTCTCCTTGGACAGCAAAACGTGGGAACGGCCAAAAGCGTGCTGCTGGGGAGCTAGAATCAACTTTTGTTGGACACTTGAAACCCACGACCGCTGATGAAAAATAAATTAAGTTGGGAGAAATTATTGAGGAAATTACCATTTAAATTTCTAAGCTATTTCTGGTCACTTACCTTCTGGATTACAAATGTCTAAAAGCTGGTCGGGCCAGTTACAACCGTGAGTTCGCTCATCATAAGCCAATCCAGCGTCACATTCTTGTTCGATCGGTTCTCCGTATGCGCACTTAATATACGTAGTAGAACACTCCTTTGCGACTGAATAAATGCCGAATTGGTATTCACAACCCGGTGTTGAAATTGGTGTCGCTATTTCGAAAACAAAAAAAATATTACATTGCATGGTGAATTAATACTCAAACATTTTGAAGCACTTACGATCCCATTGTCGTCCTTTGCAGTCAACAGCCCAATTATAATTACAATGATTGTGTACTGATCCCTTTCCATCGAACAAAAGACCGTTCTCACATGTTTCCAAAGTCAGGGTGCCATTTGTACATAAGAAAAATTGGTCACATCGTTGAGTGTGTGCGTACGCCTGCTCACCTATTTTTTCTGGACATTCTGATGCTTGAACAGGACCGCAGCAACCTGCATACAAATATAATCGATTACTAACGTAATATAATAATTCTATATACATACATTCATACATATGTATGTATGAGAATACAAAAAATAAATAGTGTTCAGAAAATTAACATTAAAAAAATATATTTGGCGCTCACATTTTTTGCTAAGTGCCTGCGGGAACTTCTTCAATTTGTGACGTTCGTCATTAAGTTATAACATTCATAGAGGGTCCTACTGTTTCACTCCGACTACGAACGGCGAAGGGACTTTTTGAGAAGATTTTCTACGGCAGACGTCCGCTGGGGGGTTTGTTATTGGCTGCCGAAAAGGCAGGAATTTCGTGTTCAGAATGTACTGGAGCCTTAATTTTTCACTTAAATTCATAATTTTTTTCTTTTAATTGAAAACTAATAAAATTTGCAAGATACCAATTGATCCCGATTTTTTTATATTTGTTTGTTTCTATTAAATTGTTTAGTGTAAAGTGCAGAAAAAGTAGCGATTTTGAAGAAATTGGATTCTCTTGCTCCAGTTAATAAATGTTACATAATAAAAACCTGTTGCAGGGTTCTCCCCAAACGAAAAAGAATTAAAAAAAAATATTAAATGTTATAAAATAATTTTCACTAAAATAATTATTTTTTTTTTGTTTTTATAAAAATTTAGCAAGCAGGTTTGCTCGAAATGTTAACGAAAAAAATATTAAAATCAACATTAAACATTTTTTTATAAGCTTTAAAATTTTTCTTTTGACAATTTTATCGTTTTAGGGGAAACCTAAAATTGTTTTCATGCATATAGTTGTTATTATGTAACATTTATTAACTGGCACAGGAGAATTTTCTTCAAAATTGCTACTTTTTCTGCATTTTGCACTAAAAAATGTAATGCAAACAAAAATTCACAAATCGAGCTCAACTGGTCTCTCGGAAATTTCATTACTTTAAGTAAAAAAAAATAAATATCAAATTGAGTGTAAAATGAAAGCTCCAATGAATTGTGAACTCTAAATTCCAGATTTCAACCACTGTGCGCTGTTATTATAAAACTAAAACACGGAGTAGTAAGAACCTCTGACAACCTGTTTTATTACTGTATGAAATGTTAAAAGTTATTCTAAGGTTCAGATCTTTATGACAGTACAGAGACTAATATAGATTAATTCTGCCTCTTCTAGGCGCCTAGGGATAGAAAACGTAGCAATGCATAATAGGTAAAATAGCAGAACATTTGGAAAGTGCAGAAATACGCCAAAAAAAATACAATGTGGAATGGACAGTCAGACAATATCGGTTTGAAATATTTTTTTTTTATAATATCAGTTTTACTTGCACAGTTTCAAGGGCGTATTGTGAAAACTGTACGAATAATTAAAACAAAGTCTGATATAGTATAGTATGATATACATAGTTTTTCTCATTGACCAAAATCTCTATCGAATGAAATTGTGAACTCTATGCAAGCTTTTAGAATTTTGGCCGAGTTGAAGTAAAACCGCTACTTCTAGGTAATCAATTACTAAAAAACCTATATGTTTGAAGATTGTTTGTGAGAAGGAACAAAGGAAGCTACATTTCGCACCCTAAATCTAAAATAGTCACAACTCGAAAAATCCTAAATGTTCAGGAGATGCAAGAAACTGTTGATGTTGCGCAAGTGAGACGCAGGGTTTAGGCTATATGAAGGCAGGTGGGAATAATAGTAAATTCACACTCATTTCGCTGAAACTTGATGTGTGCTCTAATTTTTCCTAGGAACAGGCAAATACGACATTTGGTAAATATGAGATAATTGCCACGCCCTCCACTCTTGGGGGCGTAAACATTAAATTTGGCTCGGTTTCGATGAAATTTAGTTTGTGCTCCCTCTTTTGTTAGAAAACCCTAAACATAAAATATGGGAAAGAGTGGATCACAATAACGCCTGCAACTCGGAAAAAATGTGGGCTCAATCATCAAATGTAATGGAAGTTTGGTTAATTTTTGTTTTCCGCTTTCAACTCTCAGAAAAGCAAAGGTTATACTTAGAAATAACGTAAGTGTAAATATTCTGTTCTGACAGTCGCTTCATTTTAAAACTCTTAGCGAAAATTTAGACGAAGGAGAAGTGTGATTTTGCAGAAAATTATAGTTTTGTCGTCCAAGATGCCGCCCATCCATTTTTTGAATTTCTCTTCATTATGAAAAAAATACTTTAGAAAAACCCTAATTTTAATTTTTAATATTCTTTGGAAGCCCATAACTCGAAAATTAACCGTCATATAAAGAAAAAAGTGTACACAATTTCATATTTCATAATTACAGTACAATTACCCCAAAAAAAATATGAAGGAGTTCTAAAGCATCACCTCTTTTCCCTGTATACTTGACGCGAAATGCCCCTTCTGCATTATTTAGTACTATGTACGAAAGTATTAAATAAATAAACCGAATACAGAATTGCAGATTTCGTTTATTTTAAAACCACACGTAAATATTACGAATGCCTTCGTGCAATATACAAAATCGTTGGTACAGAGATTTGTTCGGTAATTTACACATGTGTTTTGTAAAATAAACGAAAGTTTTCATAAATTGTACTGAAAAAATGCCTTAAGAAACTCCCCTTGTTATATTTACGAATGGTTCGTAAAATCTTGTTTCGTTGTAAAAAGTTTCGTACGTTGTACAAAAACCGAGAGTACGAAAGTTTTTCGTAGCATTTTTACGAAATTTTAGTTTCAGTGTAGAGTGAACTGTTCATTTCTGCAATACCAGTAGAATACGGCCCAAGGACCCTGTTAGCTGGGGGATTCAACTTGATGGCAATTAAGTATATTTTTGATTGCTTATAGCACAATAGACTTTTAACACCATTCAAGTATTTTTCATGCTAGCATAACTTTTAACACATCTTTTTTTTAAAGCAAATACAATTACAATGATTTTGTTCTTTTTAATTACATATATACTCATCTGAGAGCCAGAAAAGTTCGTCTCTTAAGTCTTTCGTTTACTTAATTTGCAGATCTTAAGTAAGCAAAACAAAGCAAGCGAGTTTGGCGTCCTCGGTTGCCGTATGGTGAGAGTTGCGTGCTACAAGTCTATAGGGGCCAGGTTCGATCTTCGGTTGGGGCGGTTGCCAAACATTTTTTTGTTTTTAATATTTATTTTATTTTTTTTATATTGTATTTGGTTTATATAAATAATTTTACTTTATTTTACTTTCATTTGTTATATTTTATGTAAATTTGATTAAAAAGTCAACCACAACTAACTGAAAGTAACATTAAAAAAATATAGAACTTAAAAAAAAAATTAATAAAAAAAGAAATAAATGAAAGTTCTAGTTTAACTCAATGATTTCGGTCGCCATGATAACCATTTGACTATTGCTGGCGTTATGACACACAGTGGTTCGGATGGCAGATCTAGCTGGACGAAAGTCAAAATTTTATTTGTTTTTAAAATACTTAATGGTACTTGGAATACATTCCTGGTTCGGCGTTAAAACAGAAAACTACTTGGAGTTGTCAAAACTTTGATTATGTAAGAGTTAAAAAATAATAATAACTCGCGAATTTTCTGCTTTGTGATATTAAAAAATTATAAACAGGCATGCAAATCTTTAAGCGCTGTTATAAAGTTTTTTTCTGAAATTTATTTGTTTCTTGCTGTGTTCTTAAATTTTAGTCTTTAACAAAAACCATATCAAAACAAGTTTCCAACTTTGTGCAATATTTGAAAAACAAGTAATCTTTAAGCAAAAAAAAAACCGAATTCAATTCTCATATAAAAATATACATATATATATATTCCATGATCCAATGATCGGGTGTAAACCAGATCAGTATGGGACCAATTTCGAGACACTATCTTTCCGATTCAAAACAAATTACCGAAATCGGGTGACGTGGTCCAAAGTTATGCGGTAATATACATAAAACAAAAAAAATACTCCGACGAACTGGTAACCTCCTTATTTTTTGGAAGACGGTTGTATGGGCTAGAAAAGTGCATACTCAATATCTTTCTAAGGAACCTAATTATAGACATCGAAATTTTTGTGAAAGTTTGTTGAGTTTTTTTTTTCAAATATTGCACAAAGTTTTAAACCTGGGTTTACACAATTTCTTTGATAACGAACAAACTACATTTTTATGAAAAAAGTAATTAAGATTAAAAATAATAAAATAAATAGTCAAAACTTGTCAATATGTGGGTGTCGCATAGTTATGTTACGGACTATTTTTATTAGAGAATTAGCTGCTCTATTAAATTATTTTAAACTGTAAAGTCCGGGTTATTGTGAACTGAAAATAAAAATCAAAATTGTGATTTTCTGCAGTTAACAATTAGTTAATTGTTTTAAGCATTTAATTGAGAAATAACAATTAAAAATTCTTCTTGATTTGATAATCACACTTCTGCCGTACAACAAGCAGTTTTCTCTAAGCGGCGAGAGTTATCTTCATTCTAGGCTTAGAAAAATATGCGAGATACGTCTTGTTACAATCATCCATAGCCATTCCATACAATCGATTTATATATCTTAAGACTCTATTGACACTTTTGTATATTGGGGGAGGCACTTTTGTATATTATATCCGGTGGTTGGCCACCGCCCCCACCCGGATCATCCGACCCCTTCAACCCCAACTCTCTCTCCCTCCGTTGGAACGTCCCTGGCCAGAGAAGTTCTAGAACTGGATACTTGAGATCAATAAACTTTGGAACAAAAAAAATGTCTCCTTGAGACAATGTAAATGCCGAATATGTGACCTTAGACTCAGGGGTGTACAGCGAACTTTTTTGTTTGCTTGCAAGGCGGTACGGACTAATGTACATATGTATTTATGAGTCTGTCCACACTTGCATGTATGTATGTTTGGCTTGAAATCTATGACGGAAGAAGAAGCTCCTTGTGGTAAGCTTCCGATGTTTGGGAATTTATCTATTAGTAACGGCGTCCAACTTTTGTTGGATGTGTGGCTTTTGTTGGTAGTTATGCACATACTGACATTAAAAACAACACGTTTTCCTATGCCTTTATGAATGCACTTGCACTTTTGCAATGCAAGTTTACTTTTCCTGTTTATCAGAAAAACCTGTTAACCAGTTTGTTGGTGACTTACCGGCTGATGATGCAACGACATTTAAGAAAATAAAAACAAATACGAACATGCATACATACGGTTATGTGTATGTAAATATAGTGTTGTGCAGAAAAAAAGCAACCAAATGCTCGCCCAATTTTAATTAATTTTTTTTTTATTAAACGTCATTGTAAGGAAACAAAGGTCATACATGTGCATTTGTAGCCATATGAACACATGCACATATATGACCCTGATTTTTCTTACATACACGGCTTTAAAACCGTTTGCCGGTTTAGACCGAGACGAAAATACCACAGGCCTGCGAAATTTAAATTTTGCTTTCCCCCTCCAATAATTATGTTCTTTTTTTGGATATCTAGGTATGTTAAATGCATCTTTGACTTTTTTCTGGCACGTCGAGACTTTTTTTATTGGTGACATGCATATTTTATGATTTTGATTTAACTTCGAAATTACATACGTTTTTCTAAATTTCAGTAGATTGCAACACAGGTCCACAAAAAAAGTCGATGAAAAGTTTCTTTGACCAAAACTAGTCTGTAACATGTTTTTGGGGTCACTGAACACGAATCTGAAGTACGTTTTGCTCCATCACGACTGGATTTTCTAACCTCAAAAAACATCTCGGATTTTACGTGACAGAGAAAATCCAAGGTTTGTTTTGGGGCTAGGGAAAAATCTAGACGGGATGGAGCAAAACGGACTTCAGATTCGTGTTCAGCGACCAAAAAACCTATAACAGACTAGGTTTGGTCAAAGGAACCTTTCATCGATTTTTTTTGTGGACCAAGCTAGACTTTTTCTTCCAGTGCGGTTTAGAAATAAAAGCGACCAATGCTTTGTATTTTGACGTTTTGGAATGCACCTTAACTTATTGTCGCCCTAATTTTTATACTTCGTACCAGTAGATCCAACTAAAAATGTTTGAAAATGTACCAATCGAGGGATCCTTCAGTTACACGACATGTAGACAGGTGCTTCGTAGTATTCGTAGTCTTTCGAAAGACTCCAAACCCTAATTATGTTTGTACCGCAAATTCCGCAATTAAATTTGACTTTTCAAACGGGTGGCAACCCTTTTCAAAATATTTTCAAACCACAACTTTTTTAGGCCTCTTGACATCCATCTTTT
The DNA here is from genome assembly GCF_001687245.7 of Rhagoletis zephyria. Taxonomy (NCBI): domain Eukaryota; kingdom Metazoa; phylum Arthropoda; class Insecta; order Diptera; family Tephritidae; genus Rhagoletis; species Rhagoletis zephyria. The sequence goes on along the minus strand of NW_016164009.1, from coordinate 17,709 downwards.
ATTATAATTTTAAAATAAATAATTCCCTTAACTTAAGTTGAATTTGATTTTTTAAACAGGTGGCAGTCCTCCTCCATTAGTATGGAATTGATTTTATATATTTCCACACCATGCTCCAGTACCTCTTCTTCTTCTTCTTTGTTGGCTCTGTCGCTGCCTAAGCGATTTTGGCCGAGTCTAAAACAGCACGCCAGTCATTTCTCTACTACTACTGCTAACTGACGCCAATCGGAAATGCCAAGTGAAGCCAAGTCCTTCTCCACCTGGTCTTTCCAACGCAGAGGAGGCCTTCCTCTTCCTCTGTTACCAGCATCGCGGCCCGCCTTGAATATTTTCAGAGCAGGTGCGTTTCTGTCCATTCGAACGACATGGGCAAGCCAGTGGAGCCGCTGAATTTTAATTCGCTGCACTATGTCTATATCATCGTAAAGCTCACACAGCTCATCGTTAAATCGTCTGCGGTATTCTCCATCGCCAACGCGTAAGGGTCCGTAAATCTTTCTCAGAATCTTTCTCTCGAAAACTCCAGGAGCCGCTTCATCAGATGTTTTCATTGCCCATGCCTCCGCGACATACACCAGAACATGCGTGATGAGTGACTTATAGAGTGTGATCTTTGTACGACGAGAGAGGACTTTACTTCTCAATTGCCTACTCAGTCCAAAGTAGCACATGTTGGCAAAGTGATTCTCCGTTGGATTTCAAGGCTGACATTATTATTGGTGTTAATCCTGGTTCCCAAATAAACGAAGTCGTCTACTTTTTCAAACTTGTAACTGTCAACAGTGACGTGGGTGCCAAGACGCGTATGCTCTGACTGTTTGTGTGATGACAGGAGATACTTCGTTTTGTCCTCGTTCACTACCAGACCCATTCGCTTTGCTTCTCTATTCAATCCCGAGAAGGTAGAACAGACGTATCCCTTTTTTTACCGATGCTATCGATGTGTCGGCATACGCCAGAAATCATACGCTGTTGTAAAGTATTGCGCCTGAGCGGCTAATATTATCTCTGCGGCTCTTATTATTTCCTCCAACATCAGATTAAAGAAATCACACGAAACGGAGTCACCTTGTCTGAAACCTCGTTTGGTATCAAACGTCTCGGAGAGGTCCTTCCCTATTCTGACGGAGCTGGTGGTATTGCTCAACGTCATTTTACACAGCCGTATTAGTTTCGCGGGGATACCAAATTCAGACATCGCGGCATAAAGGCAACTTCTCTTCGTGCTGTCGAAAGCGGCTTTGAAATCGACAAATAGATGGTGTGTGTCGATCCTATTCTCGCGGGTCTTTTCCAAGATTTGGCGTATTGTGAATACCTGATCTATGGTGGATTTTCCAGGCCTAAAGCCACACTGATAAGGTCCAATCCGTTCGCACAATACACTCGATAAGACCTTATAACCTATGCTTAGAAGGCTGATTCCGCGGTAGTTGGCGCGATTGGCGGGGTCGGCGCGATTGTGTGTTCCCTCCACAATTTAAGTACATTCTGGACATCGGTCACTAGGTCACCATTGTTGTTCTTACAGGAGTTCACCCCGGTCTTGAAACCTTCCGTAAGTCGCCTAACCCTCTGGTAGAATTTTCGGGCGTTCTTCCTGTCGGCCAGCATCTCAAGCTCTTCGCACTCACGTATTTCGGCCTCTCTNGAGTTGTCTACTTTTTCAAACTTTTAACTGTCAACAGTGACGTGGATGCCAAGACGCGTATGCTCTGACCATCGGCGTAGCCAGAATGAAATTTAGGGGGGGGGGGGGGGCCCGACCCTATTAAGCTGGCGCATTTCAGGG
>NW_016164009.1:15387-15530 GCF_001687245.7 Rhagoletis zephyria | reverse complement strand
AGGTCACTGCACTAGCGTATTTCGGCCTCTCTCTTCTTATTGCGGCAAATACGTCTCGCTTCCTTCTTCAGTTCCCTATAACGGTCCCACATGGCTCGCGTTGCGCCCGATCGCAGCGTGGCCCTGTAGGCGGCATCTTTTTT
>NW_016164009.1:8284-15362 GCF_001687245.7 Rhagoletis zephyria | reverse complement strand
TATTTCGGCCTCTCTCTTCTTATTGCGGCAAATACGTCTCGCTTCCTTCTTCAGTTCCCTATAACGGTCCTGGTTGTTCTTTCGGGCTCGCTGAAATCCAACTACTTCTTCGGCGGCGGTACTTAAGATCGGGAAATGTGGGTCCACTGCTCGCATATGTCGGATTGTTGAAGAGTGCTCTCAGAGAGCATGAGTGTGAGTCGAGTGGCAAATAAATTGGCCGTTTGTTGTGATTGCAGCTTTTCGACGTTAAGCTTTCCTTGCATTGTTGGGCGCACATTTTTTTCTGCACAGAGGCGGGTGCGTATCTTGGCTACAACAAGATAGTGGTCCGAGTCGATGTTTGGCCCTCGGAGTGTTCGTACGTCTAAAACGCTGGAAGCATGCCTTCCGTTAATCACAACATGGTCGATTTCTCGGTTATCATTGTGGAGGCAGCCATGTAGCTTGGTGGATGTTCCTATGCTGGAACCTAGTACTACATATTACCATGTTTCGGGCCCTGGCGAAGTCGATCAGCCTGAGTCCGTTATCGGACGTTTCGTCGTTAAGGCTTTATTTTCCGACAGTGTCGTCAAAGATTCTTTCCTTGCCCACCTTGGCATTAAAGACGCCGAGCATGATTTTGACATCGCGCTCATATGTACGTTCCAAGCGCTCATAAAAGAGATCCTTGGACGCCTCGTCCTTCTCTTCCGTCGGCGCATGGGCGCAGATGAGCGAGATGGTAAAGAATCTAGTTTTGATGCGGATTTCGGCTAGACGTTCGTCCACCGGGGTGAACGCCAGTACTCGGCGACGTAGTTTTTGTTAAAGTAATGGAGATTCGGGAGGGAAGTGGTAAGGACCGCCAGGTGAAGGGCAATACCTTACCAGCAACTTACACTTCACCCGGCTGTCCTTACTACGTCACTGACGAATCTCCCTTACTTTAACAAAGACGTGGCCGGCTTATGTAAGTAGGAATTTAGAATGTATGTACATTTGGTATCAGACATACTTCTGAGCCGCTTTACAAAGTAAGTTACGTGTAATGCAGAGCAGTCGCTCGGAGTAGTTAGGTGCTTGGAAATAACTTCGGTTGCACGGTATTTTGCAACTGGCAACGTAATGTGTCGTCGGAGGTGTTCATTTTGCTCTTTACTAGTAGATGACATTGGCCATGATGACAATTTTGGTACTAAAAACTGAAAGCAAACATGACTTACTTCGTAAGGTGCTTACCTATTTTTCCAGTGCGGATGCTCAAATGGGGAGACGTAAAATTTTATGTTGCCTATAAAGGCCTATAGGCCTGTATGCAGCTCTCAAGAAAAGCAAAAACTCCATATAAAATGACGTACAAGAAATGGCTAAGAAATTTTCTTGAGTCAAATTTCCTTAAGGCAGTACGCTTTCTACTACGGTTTTCTAAAGTTTTTTGTGAAAAAAAGAGCACAAGGCAACCCAGGTTTGCAACAGAAATATATGCCCGTTCCATTATTTCTTGAGGAAAGAGTGAGGCAACAGGCTGTGAGGTATCAAAAATGTCAAAATTCCTTGGACACACACGCGAAATAATGGCAATTTTTTCTTGACCGTTTTCTTGAGAGCTGCATACAGGGCTTATGGTAGAACTACGTACGCAAGCGTAAATCACAGTTAATAACGTGAAAATAGGGTACCCTAGTAGATCTGTCATATAATAATAGATTGGCGCTTACACATATGTTAGTATTTGGCCGAGCTTCTCCTCCGGTTTGTGGCGTGCGCCTTGATGTTGTCATACAGAGCGGAGGACCTACACTTTTATGCCGGCTCCGAACGGCGAATGTATTTTTATGAGAAGCTGTTTTTCATGACAGAAATACACTCGGAGGTTTGCCATTGCCTGCCGAGGGACGACCGCTGTCAGGAAAAAACCTTTTTTCTATACTTTTTTGCGATGTTGCTTTAACCAGGGTTTGAACCCTGGCGTTGCGGAGTGGAAGCGCGCACTGCTTACCACTACACCACAGCGGCCTTTCATATAGTTAATGAGTATATTGCCCGTTTGCTGGAAAAGCGTCATAATTTTAAGATACAGTAAGTATGCAAAAATGTTTTACGAAAAATGCGTTACGATTTCTTTAAATTAAAATTAAAAATAATCGCTATTCTATGATTTTTATTTTTTCGATCATTTTTAATGATACCCTATGATTCTTATTTTTTCGATCAAAAATAATTACTATTCTTGGATTATGGTTTTTTATGATTTTTACTTTTTTTGATCATATTCTAACCGTTATTTTCAGACTTCATTTTTTAGATCATAAGAGATTTAAGTGGGTTATAAAAACGTAGCCTCTATCATAACGGTTAAAAGTGATAAAAAAAAATAAAAAAATCAAAATACGGATGATCTCTCATCGAAAAAATTAAATTCACAAAATAACGATTATACATAATCGAAAAAATAAAAATCAAATAATAACGATTAAAAATGATCGAAGAAATAAAAATCACAAAATAATGATAAAATTATGATTTTTATTATAAAAATCATAACGGTTACGGTACCTGATTTAAATACATTTTTTTATATACATACGTATATATACACACACGTCATAAGAAATTTAAAAGCCACTCTAAAAGTTCAGAAATAAACTTATTTATTCTTGAATATCGTGTGCACAAATCGAGTTTTGGAACATACAGTAAAAAAACTCTTGCCTCATTTTGTATAGCTTTATTTTAGTTGATATTTTAGGTGAATTCTTAAAGGAACCTGTTCAATACCGAACGTACAAAAATATGTACCTATGTGTGTACAGTAGTGGTCAGACAAACGTTACCATAATAGAATTATTTATTTTAACCACTTCCAAAAAATGAGGAGGTTATCAGTTCGTCGGAATATATATTTTTTTTATTTTTTATTTTTTTTTATGTATGTTACCGCATAACTTTGGACCACGTCAACCGATTTCGATAATTCTTTTTGCATCGGAAAGGTAGTGTCTCGAGGTGGTCCCATGCTAATCTATCTATTTTTCATTTTTGTATTTTACAAAATTTGCTTTCGGATGTAAACAAACAGCTATTATATCGAATTGACTTCTTGCACAACTCTGCCAGGGCAAAAATGGCTGGGCGGTTTCGGGCACGAAGAATAAGACATTTACGATCCAAAAGTGGTAGGTATTCGCTCTCTATTGCCCATTTTTCTAGCGTGGGGAACACTTTATGAACTGTTTTGGGCACCCGCGGGATCCTCGCGAGCTCGTGTGGAACAAACCTAATGTTGCACAACAAAATATGTTATGAGATGTCAGTTTTCAAAATTCAACGATGCATCGATTATTTATTCATCGAGTGGAAAATTCCAATGTTTCTAAGCAAAACCTAGATATTTTCGATGCATCGATGTTTTTCCGACATCCCTACATCAAAGTAGGGCCCCAGGCCATATGGCTTTCTGGAAACTTAATGCGAACATTTAGCTGACCACTACTGTGTATCGTCAGTCTAATTTTCTATTATGTATAATATTTTGTGGACATACAAGTGCTTGACTTGCCAAACCAGACGCCAAGCTATACCACTCATTATATGTATGCATATGTACATATGTATGTAAGTATGCATTTTATGTATAACTATGTGTATACATTAGGGTGCTCCAAAAATGCATGTGAAAAAGTAAAGTTGGAATTTTTATGTTCTCTCACCATTGCGATTGTTCTATACCGAAAGCAATATTTTTTATTTTGAAATAAAAAAATATTTAGAGGTCGCCAAAAGTGCTTAAAGTTTTCCATGTATTTTATATGGAAAACCACTTTTCGTAGAAAGTCAATATTTTTCGATCCAAAAACTCTCTATCACTTCAGGAGATTCCTAATAATACAGAATTGTTTATTTAACCATTTTTTCATTGTAACTTTATTTTATAGGCACGTCAAAACCCCCAGAAAATGTAATGGGGACCAATAAAAAATCTTTAGTATTAAAAAATTTTTAAATAAATAAACAATTGGGTATTATTAATGGAAGTCTCCTGAAGAGAATTAGACTTTTCGGATAAAAAAAGTTGATTTTCAAGAATTCTTCACCATTTCCACGAAAAGTGGGTTTTCTCCTATATAAAATATGTACATGGAAATTTTGAGCGCTTTGAGCAACCTCTAAATATTTTTGAGTTGAAAATAAAAAAGTTGAGGAATACATATTTTTTGCGATATAGAATATTGTTAGGGGGTGAGAGCATTAAAATTCCGATTTTACTTTTTTTGGACCACCCTGCGGGAAATGTTGTTTTAAATCGGGCATTTATTTTAATTCTTTTTTCTTTCTTTGAGGTTAGCTTATGCTAATAAAAAATTGATTTACTTATATCCTTACTTTTCACAGAACATCTCATATTGAATTCAAAGTCCATAAATTCTCCGACACTTTTGGGAAATAGCTTTCTGTCGATTTAAAAAGAAATTCCGCGATGAAAAACTGTGTCATTCGGTTAAGGGTAAGTAGCAACTTCTGCTTACGGTAAGTGCTGATAACCGACTTCAAAAAAAGGAGGAGGTCATCAACTCGTCGAAATATTTTTTCAATGTATTTACCGGTCGGCCGCTGTGGTGTAGTGGTAAGCAGTGCGCGCTTTCACACATCCGCACCTGGGTTCAAGCCCTGGTCAAAGCAACATCCNGAAAGGTGGTACTCAGAGGTGGTGCCATACTAATTTGGTTTAGATCCGGTCATTGGATCATGAAGAAATTAACGGTACTCTTAAATTTTTATATGAGAATTAAAGTTATTAGTTTTCAACATATTCTTCAGTATGACTAATATACTTTTGCTTACGCCCAAAACAATTAGTGAAGCATTTATCCCGAAGTGAAGTAGATACTACAAAAACATGATTTTTGAACGCGTTATCAGCTTCTTCGGTCATTGAAAATTGTTGTCCTTGAAGTTGATCCTTGATGTGAGGGAACAAAGGAAACCGTTAGGTGCCAAATGGGGGCTGTACGGTAGATAACCCATCAAATCGACGTTTTCAAATCCAGAATTCTGGGCCAATACAAGCCATAGAGAGAGAACACTAGGGAGAGTGGGTTAGTGGTCAAAGAAGCAGTATAGTGTTCGAAGTGCGTATGCAACAGAAATAAGAGGAAAATCACTTTTATGACTGTTGCTTCTGCCGTGACAATTTTCGTGGTTCATTTCGTTCATCTGGAAGACCCTCAACACATTCTAAGGAAGTAACTATTTCATCATTTCACAGAAGAAATAAAGTGATCTAGAATTACCTAAGGCTATTTAACATAAAAAGTCACAAGCTTTGTAGTTAAATCAAAGAACGTAGATTACAAGAAGGGACAACTCGTTATAATTATAACTTGATGCATATCTAACGCTCGTAACTATCCTTGTTTTGGCAGTATGTATAATACTTTTTTTTATTCCAAAAATATATACTGCGACTTTTTTTTCAAAATACTGCATTTATACCCTTTTGCTGCTTAAATTTTGTATATACAGTGTTCGGGGAAATACGTTATAAAAATGCATATATATACTATTAATTAAAAAATATGGACACGACATCTTGTCCAGTTTTGACTATTTTCCTTTCGTTTTCTTAATGTTTATTCAATTTTTTATTAGCACCATATAAATCCACATTTCAAACTTTGTAGAAAAATTAAACAAAAATTCACAGCAACAAACTTTGTATTCATGATTTTTATAAAAAATTCCAAGTATGTAGTTTTTTAGCTTATTAATAGGTGCATTCTTTTGCAACCGAGCTACAAAAGAACACTCGCTTAAATGCCGAAATACGCGCAAAGCAACAAGGTCGGTTAAAAAATACGCGACCTGAAATACGCGACCTTAAATGAAAAAACTGCTCTATTACTAATTTCTATTGTGTTTTGTATCTAAATCCCGTTGAACTAATCACATGTTTCTTGCCAGCTACCAGCAGGGTTGCTTAAGTAGCTAAAAGAAAATTTTACCCGAGTTTACAAAAAAATGCAGCTAATAATAAGGTGCAAGTTTCAATAGGCTAAGGAATTCACGTCGATTTTTGGTTATATTTTTTCCGACGGTATTATCATTTTCTTCCATACAAAACATATGTATGTATAATTTTATGTCGGGGTTAGCACATAATATAGGGAGTTCCTTTTTTTATTACAAGCTTTTAATTAACTTGCTCTGTATGTATGTATGTTTGTTAGGGGGAAATCTTGAAATACATTTTGGACCAACTTTCCGATGACCTAGTGTCTTGAAACTTCACAGTTAGCTCAGAATCCGATGGCAATGCAATACGAAAGATGATTTAATCCGATGGGTGGCGTAGGAGTCGAGATATCTGAAAACCCCGTATTTATATTATTATAATTTGTTCATATTTAGAACGCATATTAACTACATGAAAAGGAATAACTTCACTAAAAATTTTGCCGGTAGGTGACGCACAAGTCAAAATTTTTGGTATACCAGTATTTATGGTCCGATTTAGTTCATATTTAGAAAGCTTGCGTTAAAAATATTTGCTTTTATTATCAGGAAACGGGATTTTTTCGCAGTAATATACAGTTTTTTGTCCGAAAAAAGATACGAGCGTTATATATACCATATATGCGTGACCGTTGTAACAAAGTCAGATGGTAACCAAACATAGTGTTACCATATTTAACAAAGGAAAAAAACGACATTGAACATTTATAAAAAATGGTTCGATTTTCGGTTCGGATCAAACATTTGTGGAAAATTTCGGTTCGGTTAGTAGTTCAGTTAATTAATAGAAAAGGCGGTTCGGTTCAAACCCGGTTCACGTCCCTGCTTCCAGATACTAAAGACCATTTTTCTTTTAAATTTTGAAGGTCGTTGGCTACTTTATTTGTAACTTTGATTCCCCTTTTATTTAAACTCCATTATCTTTCGATTGGCCTTATTTCAGGACTTGCTTGACTGGCCTACGGTGAAACCAAATTTTAGTTATTCGTTTCAAACCACTCCAAGGCTGCTATGCTGTAGTGAGATGAAACGAGGTCAAGCCAAAAACAAGTAACCGGCTTTTAGCTCTGCGAAAAAAAAA
>NW_016164009.1:7426-8196 GCF_001687245.7 Rhagoletis zephyria | reverse complement strand
GAAATGTCAAAGCATACTGAGCATCTTTCTCTTTGACACCATGTCTGAAATCCCACGTGATCTGTCAAATACTAATGCATGAAAATCCTAACCTCAAAAAAATCACCCGTTATATGTAATTAGTTGAAATTTCGCATATATTTGCACATGTAAGCTTGTAATCTAAGCCACAAACTTTAAATACTAAGCACAATATTGGAAGGGAGACATCGATCACATTCTTCAATAGCGCATTAACTAAAAAATCTGNGGCTGCTATGCTGTAGTGAGATGAAACGAGGTCAAGCCAAAAACAAGTAACCGGCTTTTAGCTCTGCGAAAAAAAAAATCTGAGCAGTCATTACTGGCAATTCCCTTCCTGAAATTATTAGGTATATGTATCTTTGTATAGTACGGTCATTTCACTTTCGTTTCTTTTCGCGATCATGGGAGTCCTTCTATTTACAGGAACATTCAAACTTTGGCGTAACACACGCGTCATTAAGAAAACAACCAATGAGGTTTTTTTTTTTAAACTTAGTAAGGGGATAGTAGCTCATTTAAATACTATTGTACCTAAATATAAATTTTCGGAACTGCTTTTTAGTATATGTAATTAGTTGAAATTTCGCATATATTTGCAGGGAGTAATTCTGCGGCTGTGGTTGCGGAGATGCATTAATACACATGCATCCTTACACATCGATCACATTCTTCAATAGCGCATTAACTAAAAAATCTCCATTTGTAAGAAAACGCAAGCAAGTATTACTGAGCTCATTTAAATCATA
>NW_016164009.1:0-7326 GCF_001687245.7 Rhagoletis zephyria | reverse complement strand
ATCATACGATGCTCCCAAGTTCTACTGGAATACGCATACATTTGTTTTTAGTACCTTTTAATTCGTTTGTAGAAACCTTTGAAATTCACAAAGTAGATCTTTGGAGACTTAAAAACTTATACAAAACCATTTTCTGCTTAGAAATAGAAAACTTGTTACTTCAGATGTACATATGAGTGCCTGGTATTGGGAAATGAAAACAACGATTTGACAATAAAAACTAGTCATAGAGAGAGGTCGCGGGATGGACACACATTTTTGGTTATTTAAAAAATTGTGATTAAATGATGAAAACTGCTACCATTCGATGATTGTTATGTATGAACATATCTACATATATATATAAGATTCGAACATTTTTAAACGCTTTTTAAATATATAAAACAATATTTTAAGTATATATTGGATTAAAAAGAAAAGATATGTCTTTTATTAACATTATGTTAAGTGCTAACATTTTAAAAGAAAAAACTTCATAAGTATACCTATACCACCTATGAAGTTTTCAAATACTACTGAATGCAATCAACATACTCAAGTACTCTGGAAAAGCGGAAAAGTGTTTTATGTAGCAGAGCGCTGTCGAATAACATTGCTCAGTTCCTCAAATTTATGATGTTCTCTTTTTTTGTTCCTATCTTTTTATGTACTCTAAAATATATCTTCCATTTACTCATGTACACATGTGAAGAGTATTTCTGCTGGTATATTTGCAGTGCTTTAATATCTATTAATATACCACTATGTGCCAGAAGACAGTACCAATTTCTTAAAACGACGGCGCAATCAAGAAAATTTGTTCCTTCGGCCACACTTAAATTTGTGATCCTCAACAAGATTGCCTGAAAAGCTTGGTGTTGGATTTTAAGATTATAATATCTGATCTTACGATATCTGATAGCGACCCATTGTCTTCGGATATATAGTATGTATGTACATATGTATTAAATGTATGTTGACAGCTCATAATCGGTCCTTTAGTTTTATTGTTGTAGTTGTACTTCGTTAAACACTGGTCATCGTAGACAAATGGTTAGAAGTGCGTAGTTTCAACCGGTAATACCCAGATTCGACCTCTGGTCTGAGCAACACTCAAAAAAAATAAAAATCGAATAGCGGCTGCCCCGTGGCTGACAAAGGCTAACCTCCGATTGTACCTCTACTTTTCTATTGAAAAACTATTTGCTGTTCGAAGACTGTTGTTAAACTGTTGGCCCCTCCATTTGTATGAAAACATAAAGGCGCACAAAACAAACTGGAGGGAAAGCTCGGGCAAAAAATTAACAAAATTCTGAGCGCCAAATATTTATGTACCTATTTTATCAAAAGGGTATATTCATAGTCAAAATAAAATCGACAGTAAAGTTTGTTACAGCTTTTTGACATAATTTTCAATATGTCAAAAGAACTACAACTAACTTTGTAGTCAACTTTATTTCGACTGTGAATTAAAGATGGCAGATCGAAATAAAAGAAATTGTCGAAAAATAAATCGATCTCCTAAGATCGATTCATATAATTTACCAAAAAAGGCCTTTTACTTAATTTTATTAAAGAAAGAAAATACGGGCTCCTGACCAACACTGAAACTACAAACATTATTGTAAATATATTTTTAAACATGCATTGCTATAACGTTTCAATATCTAGATTTATCCCAAAGCTATCAGGTAGCTAACAATCCTTAATACCTAAAAGAAACTGAGCCGGTTTTTCTATATTCATAAATTCTTAGACCTACTTTGGAAAATGGTTAAAATTTTGTATATTGTTTTTTATCACAAAAGAGAAAAAATTTTCTTTCATATCAAAATTAACCGCTAATTTAAAAAATGTATTATACATTAATACACTAGCCCAATAAAACTTATGTATATAGATTTTTTGGCAATATAGATTTTAAATATTTTTTTTTTGGTTTTATGTTCAAAATATAGCAAAAACGATTTTTTTTCGCTAACTGCATATTTCACTCCATAATTACCCTTTTTAAGAATGCAGTTTTGTAGCGCTTTTATTCCATACAAAGTGTGCTCAACAAAATTTTCATATGAATAAAATGCTTAGCACAAAAAAATGCCAAAAATCAACAATATTTTGCAGCCACTTGAAGCTGGCAATTATATTAAAATTTAATAGGGCTTCAAAACTGCATCCCCGAAATTTTTTCGAAAATATTATTAATAGTAACTTATACACTGCCGATCACTTATATGCTTTGAAATGCTTTCATTTTTTCAATATCACTTCGCTCCAATTGGCGCTTTAGCTATTTTTTATTAAATAAATTTTTTGTAACAGGCGCAAGATCAAATTTGATTAAAATTGTCTAGATTTTCTAATGCAATGTTATATGCATCAATTGAGGAAAAAATCAAATGTCGATTCTCGATTTTTTTGGATCGATTCACGGATCGAATCGGAACTAAACAATCGACAAAAAATCGAATTGGAAGGGTTCGATTAATCGATGTTCGATTTAAAAACGGCATCTTTACTGTGAACATGCCACAATATTTTTTTACTCGTGTAAAAATAAACAAAGGTTTACGATTACATTCAACAGCTCGACCTACCCTAACATACAGTTATGCACACGTGTAAAAGCTCTTGAATGCTTTGTGGCCTATTAACACACACCAAATACACNTGGAACTAAACAATCGACAAAAAAATCGAATTGGAAGGGTTCGATTAATCGATGTTCGATTTAATCGATTTAAAAACGGCATCTCTACTGTGAACATGCCACAATATTTTTTTACTCCAGTGTAAAAATAAACAAAGTTTTACGATTACATTCAACAGCTCGACCTACCCTAACATACAGTTATGCACACGTGTAAAAGCTCTTGAATGCTTTGTGGCCTATTAACACACACCAAATACACATGTACATAGTATAAACAAATAAACATATGTACATGTGCAATATTTATACATATCCATATAGTACATATGTATGTGAATGTGTATGTATGTATACGCACTGCTTGGTGTCTTATGGTATTTTGGCTTTTACTTTTGTCTGCTACGAAACTTCTACTCCTATTAACTAATTTANTATGTACATAGTATAAACAAATAAACATATGTACATGTGCAATATTTATACATATCCATATAGTACATATGTATGTGTATGTGTATGTATGTATACGCACTGCTTGGTGTCTTATGGTATTTTGGCTTTTACTTTTGTCTGCTACGAAACTTCTACTCCTATTAACTAATTTACATAACGTACATATCGCGCATTTACTTCAATAGTGTCATAAACCAAAAAATATAAATTTTGAGATGGATTTGCAAAAATTACCGGCTGTCTCTTATTCAATGTTGTGTAAAAATTTCTTATCTTTATAAATTACCAGTATCTCACTAGAAATAAAAAATATATATTAATTTATACTATAGGAGTATATGCAAATTCAAAACTTTAAACCCGTTTTTTTTTCAAGTTTTGCTCTTTTGAGTTATGACACTATTGAAGTAAATGAGCGATATGTTCATATAATTATGTAAATATGCACATATGTATGTATACATTAAAAAGGATTGTTTATTTTTACCTTGCTTTANAAAAAATATATATTAATTTATACTATAGGAGTATATGCAAATTCAAAACTTTAAACCTGTTTTTTTTTCAAGTTTTGCTCTTTTGAGTTATGACACTATTGAAGTAAATGAGCGATATGTTCATATAATTATGTAAATATGTACATATGTATGTATACATTAAAAAGGATTGTTTATTTTTACCTTGCTTTATTAATCCAAGGATAACTAGTAAAACACTAAAATACATTATTTGCTGCATAACTCTTTCGCTTTATGGGGTTCAATTTCCGCAAATAACTATTTATTTATTTTTTTCAAACTTAACAATGGTGTAACCACTAATCACTGCGCCGAAGTAGCAAAGCTTAAACGTGTATGCAGTTGCGCGATTCGATCTTAACTGAATGTACGTATTTGACCACAATACCTCGAAAAGCTGAATATCTTTGAATATAAAGAAAAGTCAAACCACAAAGCGGTAAGTTGGGATACTCGTATCAAGCAAGCTTGGTTGTGAAGTAAAACAACTTGCCCTAACACCAATTAATTCAAGTCCGAAGCAATACAAAAATTATAAGGAAAGCTTTTAGCAAACCAATAGATTCATTTGGACAATACAACTACATATCGCACGTTTAATAATATAGAGAGAAATAATTCAAAATTTACATTTTTGGATATTTGATCATAAAAATATAAAGCTTGATATGGAGAATATCTGTGAACGTTAAAAAAGAACAACTTAAATCTATCTGCCAGAGACAAACGAAATAGCATATGTCGACAAAACATATTTTCACGTCAAAGAGACAAATTTTGTAAGTTATATGTTCACTATTTACAACGTTTTCAAATGTTTCTGTTTTCAGCAACTGAATGTTTTCTTTTAAGTANCATATCGCACGTTTAATAATATAGAGAGAAGTAATTCAAAATTTACGTTTTTGGATATTTGATCATAAAAATATAAAGCTTGATAAGGAGAATATCTGTGAACGTTAAAAAAGAACAACTTAAATCTATCTGCCAGAGACAAACGAAATAGCATATGTCGACAAAACATATTTTCACGTCAAAGAGACAAATTTTGTAAGTTATATGTTCACTATTTACAACGTTTTGAAATGTTTCTGTTTTCAGCAACTGAATGTTTTCTTTTAAGTAAAATGTATTGCTCTGCCGGTAAAAAGAGCTTGCCGGCATATGCTACTATGCTTGTCCGTGAAAGATAGACTTAAGTTGTTTTTTCAAATGTCCACATATATGTTCTGATAGGATAACTTAACTTCTCAATAAATAAATAAAAACCTTTTTAATATACCACGCTTTTATAAACGGACTAAAAATTAGAAAATAATATATCTCAGTCCCATAGAATTTGTTTTGATAACTTTTGATTTTGAAATTTTGGCAAACGTCATTATAAACAATTTATGAGATTGAAAACGAAAAACGTGGAGCGCATGCAATACAAAGCATTAGATTTAATTGACAATAGTCAAACTACATAACATAGACCTAAAATTTCTACAGATAAAGTACCTACAAATTTGAGATCGATTTTAAGCGGTCGTTATTCATATATCCACATATGTAGTATGTACAAACATATATGTCTCTTCATATCAATTCAGGTCTATTACATGCGTCCCATGGTACAGTAATTGGCTTCCCAGGGAGCGCATATTCCGATCTGTCTTATTTGAAAAATATCGTTGTTGCCCACACTTAAAGGTTTACTGTAAGGGCAACGGGATATTTCTGTTCACCATATACCATATATATATTTTTCTAATAACCTTCTTGCAGAGAGCTTATTTAATTTGCAAAAGCCGAAAAATAAACATTTGCTTAGTAAACAAAACAAAATGTTTTATTGCTCAATTTATTTCCCAGAATTTTTCTAATTGTATGTCTTTGATATGCTACATACGACGAGGTTCATATCTAGACTAGGTTTGCCATAAATATCTTTGCTATATTTATAGTAAAAATGGTGGTCTGGACCAGGGTTGTTGCGAATATTCGCATTCGCATTCGCAACCGCGTAGCTTTCGCATTAATTTTAACATTCGCATTCGCAATAGTCTATGCGGAGCTTTTGCTTCTTGTTTGAGAAGCTCTCCTACCATAAAATAAATAATAAATAAATGGGTTCGAAACCTACTTTTTTATTTAAAGTTGTGTTATTATTTTTTTCTCTCTGTTTATTTTAAAGGACTTGTAAATTCAAAGATATGATTAATTCCAAAAATTATTTGAAAAATTCAATGCAATGTAGAATAAAAATGTTGGTACCAAATGCAAATTTCTTAAGGATTTAAAAAAATACAATTTTTTTTGGATTCACAAGGACGAATAGGTAATTTCTTACGCTGATAAAGTTAGAAGGACGAAATTCGAGCATATTATTGAGTTTATATAAGTCCTAACATAATTTTTTCAAAAACAAATATTGCGAAATTTCTAGGGTAAATTTGAAAAGGACATTTTCAATATTTACCAGTCCTTCTGCACCAGAAACTTGAATCTGTTTAAATTCTACAGGATTTCTTCTTTAATTTGATACCCATACTTCTTCTTTAAGCACATTTCTCTGAATTTTTTAAATCATTTTTGAATTACTGGCGTCAGAGTGAAAAACCAAAAACGCAATTTTACTATATTTGGCCCTTGGTTTCGCGAATATATTGATATTTGTGTTTAAAATTAACTATCGTTATATGTTATATGTTATATGTACATGTGCTAGACATTTATANGTGTTTAAAATTAACTATCGTTATATGTTATATGTTATATGTACATGTGCTAGACATTTATAAAAAAAATATTAATTATTAAATAAAAAAAAAGAAATATAGCCAATACTGGTCAAGAAAAGGAGTTTCTATTATTGCCATCAGTGCAAATTACAAATCCCGAAAGCCTGGTATTACTTACCAAGAATCCCGGGATTTTCGAGACCTTAAAAAGTCCGGGATCCCGGATTCCTACGGCTGACTGTTCACTTAACGTGGCACAAACACCTGACTGTGATAGGCGCAAATGACAAGTCCATTTGCCCACCCTACCTTAAAGAGGATGAGACGGTGGAACACTTTTTGTGCTTCTCGCTTGCTTGGTTGTTTGTCATCGATTTCTCGTTCTTTTCTCTATTGTCAGTTTCTGAATTAAGAGTTTGGCGTCAAAAGCTTAGCCATTTTGTTGTTTTCAGTTTTGCGGTTTAAAACTGTGAGTGATAAATATTTTTCGCCTCACTTTAAAACTCGGGAGCGATAAAAATAAAAATGATGCCATCAACACAAATAACTAAAGTCATGAGTGAGCCGAACATTTGATGAGCTTATGGTGAAGGTAATGTAAATAACGCTGGGGATCGAAGTGCTCTTAAAAAATATAACTCCTCAGATGAGAGAGTATTCTTATGGACTTACGAGCTCTATTTTTTAAAACCTGCAAGTGTGTAATCACATTATTTTAATCAATAGAAATAAATAATAATAGACAGAAAATACTTTAGTTTTATTTTGGTCACCCCGAGTTTTGCTTTTGAATTCACCCGCGATGCAAATTTACATACATAGTTAGATATAATTCACATTTCAATTTTGTACGAGCTTTGGGAATATTTAGAAATGTATCAGCAGGGGGTCCTCCGAAACCAGTAAATTTTTGAAAGGGGTTTACGACTATCGATATGTATCAAATCATTGAAATTTATCGATAAACTTGAAAGCTCTTCTCAGATAAAAAAAAAAT
>NW_016164008.1:0-33758 GCF_001687245.7 Rhagoletis zephyria | reverse complement strand
GGCATAAATTGAAGGGCTTCTTCTTTCGCTACCCATGGAAGGCCTTCCAAAAGGCAATAAAACATATTTAGAATATATTTATGCAAATACTTAAAAGATGTATGATTTCTATGAATTAAAGAAGAAGCCACTTTAAAAGAATTCTTCCAAAAGCCCTTCTGGAAGGCCTTCAATGTGTAGCGAAAGCAGATGCCCTTCAATTTGTGCCACAACATAAAAAAAAAATAAAGGAAAGAAACAGGAATGTATAGTGGAAGGCCTGGAAGGATTCACAGAAAGGCCTGAAATTATCCACAGGGGTATTACATAATTTTTTTTTTGTTTTTGTCCTTGGAAACTGATTAGCTGAGCTAAACCGTTAGACATTTCTCTGCAATTAGATGTATTATTTTTCTTTTCCATCCTACCTTGAAATTATCAGCATCGTGCGCAGCATTAGAATACGAAGATGCATTGGCCTTGTTCGGTGTATAGCCATCAACATTTTGCTGTTGCTGCACCTGCTGTGGCTGTTGTTGTTGTTGTTGTGGTTGTTGTTGCTGCTGTTGCTGCGGTTGTTGTTGTACTTGTTGATTTAGCGGAGTTTGTTGCGGCTCCGACTGTTCATTATAATTAGATTTTCGCGGTGCGCTCTTATTACGACGCGACGTCTTACGGCGGTAACTTCTGCTGCCATCATCGCTCTAAAAACCAAATGGATTCTGGTATAGAAAAAAAACTAGCACTTTCCATACACATACAGCACAACTTACATCCTCTTCTTGTGGTGTCCACACCGGATCTGTGTCTGAATCTGCAAATTCATCGGGCTCTTGATCTTCATTATCAGCCAAGGCGCTGGTACCAGCGCCACCGGCACTGCCCGAACTCATAAACATGGCGTGCATGCTTGTCTGTTTCGCTTTACGTAGCCCTTGCTCGCGCCGAGGCGGCAATGTGAGTGGATCTAAAAGACGAGGCAAGTAAGGCCGAAATGCAATGGCAAGGAACTAGGTGAATTTTGTGAGTGTGCATGATACGAGTGTATGATATGTTGGTTATGTGTATGTATAAAAATGTATGTTCACGAGGAACATGAAGTATGGAATTCTGTGGTAGTTAAAACTCCGTTAGTTTGTATATGTACATATTTCGGTTTTCAATAAGTTGGTTAGTTGGGAGGAATTTCCAGACAGGCAACCTGTTGAAAGAGAGTGATAAGCAGGGAACGAATTTTTAGGACCTAAGAACCTATAAAAAAAGGCCAAATAAAATAAGGAAATTGGCAGTAAAAGGCACTAGAAATAGCAAAAAAGGCAAAAAAAGGCACTAAAAGACAAAAACTAAAAAATAACACTGGTTTACAGGAAAAATGTTCAACGGACGCCACTACATATCCAATTCCGACATACAATTGCTTGCTGTTTCCGAAAATCGTATAATTTTTTATTCTATGAAAAAAATTTAGAGATATTTTCAGGTATGCATGGTGTATGAGTAACATTCTTTCCTGCTAATTTTTCATACAAAAAATCTTTGCGCATTTTCATATGACCACTTATTATTTTTTTATTTATCCATCGATTTCCTTCATTATCAACTTGATTTTTGTTTTGCAACCGAACAGGCTTTAACAGTCTTGAATGTACTAAACATGCGCTCGACGTGATCGTGTGCAACTTTTATATTATCAGAAATAAGGGCTTTTTCCTCGCTATAACCACCTTTTTAAAGGTACAATACCCAAAAAAAGGCAAATATTTAAAAAAGACAAAAAAAGGCAACATCAAATGTGTATATGAAAGCTAAATAGTGGACATTCTTAATCGAATATACTCTTATCGCTTTAGCAGGAAAAAAGGCGATTTCCATAAAATCCGTTCCCTGGTGATAAGTATTTGCTTGCCAATTGTGCGAATATGTACAATGAAAGTGGGTACTTGGGGGAAAATAACAATTCAAGAAGAACTTTCCTATGATATAACTGGTTGGATTTTGTTACGAAAATATTTTACTATATTTTGTTACAGTCGAACCGTGTTGAAGTAAAGACTTGTTGTTGTAACGGCATACAAATTCCCCAAAGAGTTTTTGGCGAATGTTGCTGGAGTGATAATCCGTGGCCAGATAAAAATCTGGATCGTTCCGGTTACGTAGACCCGACTCATATACATTGCTATTATTTATATGTGGTCATAAGCAATAACCGCCTAAGTCGATATTTGGATTTTAATGTTATTCTTATGGGGAAACCAAAATATTTTCGTCTATAACTTTCTAAGTAGCCTAGCTGGCGAGTTGGGGATTTCACGTATGCATGGAATAGGGATTGAAGAATACGATAGCGTATATAACTCCATTCTTTCTTAAGTCGACTTAGCCGGTTATAGCGTATGACCACAGTTATTACGCTATGCGGACTAGTGCAAAGTCAAATGTCTATTCAAATTTGTGTTCACCACACAATTGCGCGTGTGCAATATACTTACAGAAATTCTATCGAGCCTATTACTTTGTCCGTTGTAAGACATGAGCTATCAAAAGTATAAGCCAACTTGCTCTTAATGCAAAATATATTCCTTCTACATAACGAACCAACATGAATGCATTTACTAACCTTAAAACATATATAAGTTATTTCTATTTTATTTTCCACTGCACGGTTTTTGTGGCTAAAGGGAAACCGATATATTTAAACTTCAACTAATATTTTTTAGGGAAATTTTTTACCAATATTAAAAATGATTGTGTGTGCTTGAGAAAGTGCAAGATGTATTTTAAATGCGAATTTGTATGTTTCGTGGCTTTGGCCTTGATGGCGACGGACACTGAATATATCTTAGCGCTTGACTGTGACATTGAACGACGCTGAAGAAAGTGAAAAAGGTGAAACGCTCGTTCGCGCGCACTTGGCTGACATCGGGAAATTTGTATAAATCATATTAAATCAAAGGACTTGAACTGAATGCAATCATTGTTTGCTGTTTTTAGGCTAGAGTGATTATAGTAAGCGATGTTGTATAAGATAACATCCCATTTTGCATGCATAGGAGTGTTCTGTCCATCTTGTTTGTTAAATAAAAACACAAAAGGTTTTTTTTTAGTAAGAACTTTAGTTTCTTTGCTGCATCTTTTTGTCAAAAATACTTAATTCCATTTTATCAATTGGTATTTTTTATCTTTTCTATTATATATTTATTGTAACAAATCATTTCTGCTGCCTTTAATTTTGATTTAAATTATTTTTGAATTTCTTGTTTGCTAATAGAAATTAGAACGCTTCAAACTGCAACCGGTCGTTCGGTTTTTGGTTGTACACAGATGTCTTTTGCGCGCGAACGAGCATGGGAGCGTTCGCGTTTGAGCAGCTGCATCTTATTCCACTCAAATTGTGGTCTCGCGAAAGAGAAAGAAAGATTGGGCGTGTATGGGTGGGAGTGTATTATTCTCACCACATCCACGCGCTTGTTTATATTTTGTCTTCACCTTCTCAGCTTCCGACTGCGCATGCGCCACCAGCTAACTAATCAACCAGTCAGCAAATATGCAACACAACAACGCACAGTCGCGCTCATCAGTGCCAAGGCCACAGAAAATTTATTAAAGGATGATGATGACCGGCCGTTACGCCAGCAGCAGCTGCTGCAGCAGCAGCGGCAGCGGTGGGTGCTATCGTATTACTAGTAGTGGTAGTACTGGAGGAATTTTGTTGGTCAGGCAACATACCTTGACTGCTGCCGCCGCCGCCACCACCGCTAAAGCCCAATTGTGCACAGTATTGCTGTTGCTGTTGGTGTTGTTGATGTTGTGCCTGCTGTTGTTGTGACTGCGACTGCACCGGATGTTGTTGCCCGTACGGCCGGAATGATTGCTGTTGTTGCTGCTGATGTTGTATTTGCTGTTGCTGTTCAGCTGGATGCTGAATGACCGATGCGGTGCCTGTCGTTGTTGCTGTTGAAGTTTCAGCTGCAGCAGCGGCAGCTGCGGCGGCTGCCATATGTGCCTGTGGACGCTTCTTCGGTAATATTTGCGTTTGGGAGAGTATTTTTATGCGATGTGCATCATCCCCTGTTAAGACAGGGTTTTGTTCGTCCCCCACTTCCGCTTGTTGCTGGTTCGGTTGTTGCTCGTTTCCTTGGCCGGCAGCAGCATCGATTGCTGGATCATCGCCTGTTTTTATACGTTTCACCGCAGTGCCACCCGGCGAACGCTGATAGTTCATCTTGCGACCACTCTTCACCACAGCCGGTGGCGGTGAATCATCACGCTCGCCCTGCAGGAACTTTAAATAGCTGTCCATGAATTGTGTCTTTTTCTCACCGATGGAAGTGCCGACAACGGGCTTGCGTTCGCTAACTGGCGTGACAACACCTTTGGGCGTTGCCGTGGCAGCCAAGCCATTATTTGCGACCGAACTGGCCGCTGGCGTGCTGATAGCACTTTGCGTTTCGGTTTGCGGATGTCGTATGCCGAAATTGGTGGCGCTGCGTCCATTCTTGTTCGTGGTTGAAGAAGAGTTCGCATAGCCCTGTTTTGGTGCAACTGCGTCAGTAAGAAAATCCAATTCCTCTTCAATATTGGGCACAATCACTTTATTGCTAGGATCATTAGCAGCCGAAGTGGTTTCTGCGCTAGATTGTTGTGGTTGTTGTTGGGTCGCCTGCTGCTGATGTTGAGCTTGTGCTTGCGCTTGCTGTTGTTGCTGCTGCGGTTGCGGCTGTTGTTGTTGCTGCGGCTGCGGCTGCGGCTGCGGCTGCTGTTGCTGCGGTGACTGTTGCAACGGCTGTTGGGGTTGCTGCTGTTGATTGAGATTATATAGCGTGTGTTGTATAGCGCCTGCGGTTGCAGCATTCTGTTGCATGCATGCCGAGTACTGAGAGGCGATTTGTTGTGGAAATGTGCTCGAATAATATGAAGACAAATTCGTCAAATGCGCTTGTGATTGCGCCTGTGATGACTGCATATGCGCCGGTTGTGGTATTTGTTGCTGCTGTTGTGCGGCGACCTGTTGTTGCTGCTGCTGCTGTTGCTGAACTTGCTGTTGCTGCTGCTGTTGTTGTGCCTGCTGTTGCTGTTGCTGCTGTTGTTGTTGTGCCGCATGTGGGTTCACATAAGTCGGTATGCTTATAGCTGGCGTTTGGGCCACCGGTGAAGGCGTATTATTCTCAATCTTCAGTGGTGTATTCCATTTACTATTGAAGTCATAGTAGGTAGCTTGTTGTTGCTGCTGTTGTTGTTGTTGCGTTTGCTGCTGCTGCTGCTGCTGTTGTTGTTGCTGCTGATGATGCTGCTGTGCTTGCTGTTGTTGTTGGTGTTGTACGACTTCTTGCTGAGGGCTGCGCACCGTCGCATATTCGTTGGTCACGAGCGTCTTTTTGGGTTGGCGTTTACGCGGCGTCTTGGCCGGTTTCGCCGGCAACTGTTTTGGTTGTTCCACTTCAACCTGCAAAAGATAAAAAGAACAGAAAATGGTTCGTGAGGATACTGGAATTTTTGTTAAAAAAAACTTAAGAATTGAGTTAAAAAAATTAAAAACTAATATCACATAAATCAAATGTTGGCAAAACAAAAAGAAAATCTAAACGGAAACTCAAAAGAATGGAAAATGGTTGAAATGAGAGAAAAAAGCAGTGTTCTTTTTAACGTACTACTTATTTTTCTTATTGGGAAAGATATCTAAAGATAATAGTAAATTTATTTGAATTACATTTCAAGTGATAAATATCATAAAAAAATAGCAAGGACTTTAAATTTCTGAAATTAGTTCTTTGCTCTAATATATCTTACATCATAAAAGCCCGCAGGCAAGAATTAGTAGAAATTACAAAAGTTCACCCATTTTGAACTAAATAATAATTGCCAATCAATTTTCTTTATACTACTGTATTTAAAGCGCTCTTTTTCTAGAAACTAGACATCTGCACCAATCCTCAATTGAAATACAAAAAAAATCCAAGCCAAACTCCTAGTCACAATTACATACAAAACAGCGCAAAGGTAGCATAAGGATCAAGTGGAAAAGAAGCCATCAATTGCAGTTTAGTGTACATATTTGCACTTGGGACTTTCAATATCGCAAAAAATGTTTCATATATCAGCAGTCTTACTCGCATCATCCTCAAAGTTTGCAAATAAACGTCACAGGTTCAAATACATACAATTCGGTTTGTTTAGTTTCACTCCCTTTTGTTAAACAGAAATAAAAATCGGTTTTATGAGAGGAATGTTAAAAGGAGGCAGCACTAATTAAGGAAAAAAGGAATTGAAACACAAATATAACACAGAATGATAACAGAAATGGTAGTTTACTAGGAGACCTGTTACACGATATGCTTTTCCTATGTTAATGTTACTTTTTTGATACGTTCCAATATATGGTACATAAGAGTAAATACAAAAAAGTAGCCTTTACATATCAAATACATATCGTGTAAGAGCCCTGTAATCCTAATGTATAAGTTAGAAAAAAAAAAGAATTAGTTTGTGTGTATGCATGTGTAACCGCCGTCACCAAACGTGTGGAGAAGTTATGGTATAAAGAGAAACAAATGTTAATAACTTTTGGAAAATAATTAAGCGAGTATAAAGCTATATTCATATATTTTCCTAAAGATGTTGTGTTCGTGCAATATGAAAATTTCACAGAGGTACAGCAAAGCCGCTGAACTCACACAAGGATAAAATAATTGTGACTAAGTGTGGCAGTTATTTTAGGATATAGTAGGAATTTAATTTTTCAAAAACGAAATTGATGCGAGATTAAAATTTTTCTCTACAAAATATTAATGGAAGTTAGCACTTGCATTTTAATTATGTACAAAATGTTTGTTATTACAGTTAATGAAAAAAATATTAACAGCATGAAAACTCAAAAAGCAAAACAAAATATTTTCTATGCAATGCTTTCAAACAAGGAATGCAGTTCCTTTTTACTTGATAACTATTTTGGTTTGCAAGTCGAAAAGTAGAGACTTGGTTCACGCTAATAAACATATTCACGTGACATCCACTTCACATTTTTTTTAATTTCACCATTGAGCTCTTTACTATGAATGAAACTTCTTTGATGCACGGAATTTCGTATCTCAGTTTGAAACCCTGACATAAAAGACCTGTAGTAACAAGAGTCTATACTTAAATAAAATGAAACACGATGATGAGTGCGTAGTGTTAGCAGCTTTAAGTGTTAAGATGTTGAAAGCAAACGATAAAGAAATGTCAAATATTCAAATAAAAAATTTGGCAAAAAATAAATAAATCAAATCAAATTAAAGCAAATCGAAGATGCAAAGAATGGGGGAATAATTTAACAAAAGGTTTCAAGAAAATATACAAATCGAAAATTATAAAATACAAACCTTGGGTATGATTTGAATCTGTGACGCTTGGGAAGACGTAGTTTGTGGTTGCTGCTGTTGTTGAGCGGCAGTGGTTTGCTGTTGCTGATTATTAGTAGCCGTTGGCGACACCAGCATATTTGCCACCATATGCTGGCGCCGCTGCTTTTCGACCTGCTGCTGCTGTTGCTGCATTTTTTGATTATTATTGTATAAATTTTGTTGTACAAGCAGCTGCTGTTGTTGCTGTTGTTGAGCTTGTTGTTGTGTATGTTGCAAAACACTCGCATTACCTATAGAAGAACTCGTATTCGGATTATATAACGTTTGCTTAATTTCTAGGCCAGGTGGCAAGTTAAATATTAAACTTTCGCCCACTTCGTTATCCGTAACATAGCCCAATTGACGATTCTCCTGCTTTACTTGAAGTTGTAAAACATTTTTCACATCTTCTGTGCTACCACCACCATCCGTAGATCCATTTGTATCTTCGATTTTAGTCCAACACGCGGAAACGTGTTGCTGTTGTTGCAGCTGTTGCTGTTGTGGCGGTGTACTTTGTATCACAGAGGAATATGCCACAGTTGATGCGGGTGAGCTGCCACCTGCAACGTTGCGCCGCAAGACAGGTGATTCCGCACCTACACCCGTCTTATATACGATTACATGAGGCGACACTGCACCATCAACTGCAACGGTAAGGGCTGGTGTTGTGCTGCCAGCAGCATATGTAGCATTTACATCGTTCTGTTGTATATGCTCTACTTGTATAACTTGTTGTTGCTGCCCTTTTCGCACAATTTTATAATTTTTACCATCGATAGTATAGTACATTTCACCATCACTGTCTATTGAAGCAGTAGCTTCTTCTTGCTGTTGCTGTTGTTGTTGTTGCAACTGTTGTTGCTGCTGTTGTAGTTGTGTCTGATAAATAATTATGTCATTATAAGTTTTAAGATCGGCGGGTTTCTCCTGTTTGATTTGCTGAAAATGTGCAACACACGCGTTGCAAGAATTCAATTGATTTTATTTGGCTGTTTAGATGTGTTTTTGATCGTATTGTAGATGATGTAAGAATTTTTTTTTGCATTTTGGTGAATTATATATTTATGGCTAAAACTTATACTTGAGCGGGATGACAAAAGATACATTAAAGGAAGTGTTCGGATACCCTATCTGGTGAGATATATAATAGGGAAATGTTCAAACACTTGAAAGCTTATGAAACTTTTTGCTTTGCCTAGAATTGTATATATTTGTTAAAAACTATGGAAGGTTCGGCTAATTTTGTATTTTTACGTTTACGTTTCAATATTTTCAACAGCGAATGTACTATTTTTCTATACCAGAAACCTATGTACTACGAATCGGGAGCTTATATTTCACATAATTTAAATTATTTTTTATACATTGCAATCACAATTTTTCATATTTATTATTTCAGTAACTATTGTGCAGTCAGTAGTTCTACTAATACTATTGTAAGATTATCGTGCCCTGTTTCATCGGTATATATGTACAAATATGTATTACAACGAAAAATATACGCAAATTTTAAAAGCTGATATCGCCTAAATTGTTAAATCTTCTATACGGACTTAAGGCCAAACTGTCCAACATACTACTCACCACCTTATCCGCAACTAAATTCAATTGTTGCTGCTGTGCCTGCTGCTGCTGGTGCTGTTGCTGCTGTTGTTGCTGCTGCTGTTGTTGCATAGCTAAAAAAGTATTGGATATCATCGGCGTATTCCAACTGAGCGTTGTTGATGTAAGAGCAGAAGTTGTGGGCGATGGCGATGCACCGCTTGACGAAGAATTTTCACCATAATAATTAGACGCTGCATTATTTGCAGCAGCTGCTGCAGCAGATGATACAACAGCAACTGCGGCTTGATTTTGGAAATTCGTCAATTGTTTATCCAGCGTTGATGGGATTTGTATCTGACGTACGGGCGTATTGACCGCACTTGAAGCGTAATGTGCCGGTTTTGGTTGTGCGCTAGCAGCTGCTGCATGATGGTAGATTTGTTGAAATACCGGATTATATCCGCTGATAGGCGATGGTGACACAAAACTGCCGCTGCCCGCAGCTGCGGCATTGAAGCTTGCAGCTATGCCTGAATGTGCTGCTTGTAGAAACAAAGACTGTGCTGGCGCCAAGTGCGGGTGTTGAAAATCTTCTGCAGAACCAGTACTGGAGGCAGATGGCACAATGCGATTATAAGCATAAGACCAGGGACTTGAATTGGGATCCATATTGTTTAAGAAACGTTTATGCGGTATATATATAGATGACTACAAAGTAAATTCGTCAGATAAATTAATTTAATAGCACATAATAATAAAGAATTATGTTGTGGGGTAGCTTTTATAACTAAACAATATAAAATTTGCATACGGAAACATGATCCATGTATGTATACCGCCAAAAAAAAAACCTCTACATTTGCTTCATCAGACAATTCAAACCAAGTTTTTACATCGCAAGCACATAATAGTGTTAATGTATCGTATAACCCCTGAAATATGTACTTGGTAAAACCTGCATTATAATGCTTTATCTAATATTTCAATGTCGATTGGATTTCAACGCTTCCCCACAACAATACAACAACCACACGCACTTGCTATGCTTCCGATTGGTGAAATGTACGCGCAGTACGAAAATTTCTAGTTTGGGGATTTTATTTGCTTGTCCCGTACTACTCCAACGCCCGCTCAGCATTCGAATCAATGGAGCACCTCAAATGTGTACTTTGTCTTGCGTTATGTATCTAGCTGGATTACGACTGTGGTAGCTGCACGGCAAAACGGCTCGACCGGTCGTTCTATGCGCCGTTGCCCAAAGCTGTCGCCTTGCGTGACTCGTCGCGTTCTCCTGCAACTCGCTGTGTTGCGTTTTGGTAAAAACTGAAAATTTTCACTGCTATTTGATGTTTGCAGTTTAAACTCCAATTGACCGATATTATATAAATCCTTATGCACACTTTTCAACTATAATTTTCACAAAAATACCAAGTTCTTGTTGTTAATTTTCAATTTTTCGCGTCACCTATTCTGTCTACTCGTTGTTACACAGTCCGAGCGCCATTTTGAGAAAAACATTCCCACTCCGAATTCGACCGAGGCTAGCTAGTCCGAAAGTGTGTATTTTCTGCCAGTCAAACCATGACGAAAAACGTCAAAATGTGAAAAACGAACAATATCATAGGGTTGCATTTTTTTTTATTTTCGCCATGTTCAATAACAAAAATTGGGACTCTTCACACCGAGCGTGGACCTTGGTAACTCGGTGCTCAGTAAGGCCCTGTCTCTACAGGAAAACCCTGATGTCATGATAAAAACATAGCAAGGCAAAAACCACAGTATTCAGTAAACCAGCATGTATAGAATTCCTTTGCCAGTAACCCATAGGCAATGACAGGTGCAAAAGTACCCACAAATTTTTGTTAATATATTTAAAATGTAAATTTTAACAGCGAAATTCGTAAAAAAAAATCGCTGATCGATGTGATACTGATTGAAATCTGGCTCATTTTGTGATAAACTCTGTGTTTTTCCTATTTAATTGAGGACATTTCAATTAACAGCACCGACAAATGAATATATACACAAACAAATTTTCGGTTATGGTTAAAACAATTAAAGTTTTTGTATTGAATTTTTTGTTTAGAATATTTTTTTCCCTTTTCAGTAGGGTTTTTTGCATGATGCAATAACACAAGGTGATATCAATTGTGACATTTCGATCCGACACTGTCTTAGCTAAGCAGAATAAGAAGAAAAACGGGAAGAAATTGATCCACATTTGGGGGAAAAATATATCATTTCATATTTTTTTCTAAACAAAATTGGCTTTTTCGTAGTATATTCGTAATGAAATGAAATAATATAAGATAGAATACCTATTTAAGAAATCGAAATATGTATAGTGGGAAAAAATAAACATTCAACTATATTATAAGGCAAAGAATTGTTAAAGAAGTAACACTGTTCACCTAAGGCAGTCAATATGACGGAATTAAAGCGAGCAGCTGTCAATCGATAACACCTTGAATTAGTGCATCATGGGTTTTTTGCAAAGTATCTTCTATGTGCGAATTGATCGTGATGGATACCAAAGAACGTGAATCTATAAGAAGATGCAACACGCTATAAGTGTAGCGAGGTCGAACATCAGGAGCGTGCCTTCTCTTTTCATCCAATCAAAAAGTGTATTTTTGCAAAAGAGAAGACGCGCTCCTGATGTTAACACGCGCTACACATCGCTTCTTATATACTACCACCCAAAATCTTAAAAAATAAAGAACACTTTAACTGCTTTATAAATCGAAAACTTGTATGAAAATGTCACTTTATAGAACTCTATAAATCTATTTTATTTTTTATAAATAAGGCCATACGTTTATATGTAAGCTATTTTCAAATAAAAATAATTGCGAATACCTAACTCGCTGTTTATTCGATGATCATAAATTCTTTTTTAATATTGCCTCATTATAAAAAGGCAATAATATGACCATCGAAAAAGAAAATAAAGTTAAAAATGGCAACGTCTTGATTATAAAAAGGCAATAGGGTGACAAAAAAAAAGAAAATAAACCTAATAATGGCAGCGTCTTGCGCTTATTTGCAAATAGTACCACTAATAAATTCTTATTTGCATGATTTAGTTATTTGCAAATATAAAATTAACTCAGCGTTTATACGGAAATGCTTACCATTTTGCAAAATGTTATTTGCAAATAATACGTGCGTATAAACGTAGTAATAGATTCACGTTCTTTGTAGATACGGATCTGAATAAGCGAATGAAACGCGACTGTTTGTCAAAAGCATACGATTTCGAACTCGCGTAAATACATTTGGTAAATGCGATAGCATGAACGCTTTTCGAAAACACATGTTCGAAAGTGCTAAATATTGAATTTTAAATGCAGCAAAAACGCTGCAATTTGAATAAAGAATGTGTATGTAAACTCGTTATAATCAAATGAATAGGCAGGTTCTAAAAATTCTGGGTCTTCCTGTTAATGCAACATCAGCTGTTAATTGCAATAAGTCTGTCAAAATCCTATTGTTTTGCCGCGCTTTTTTATTTCTTGACCAACAATTGCCTTGGACGCCTTGGGAGTGTAATTTTTTTTAGATAAAGTTTGTGAACGTAAGAGTTATTTTAAGGTAAGCCATATCTTAGTTTTTTGGTGACTTGGGTTAGGATCGTTATTTTGCCTTTAAAACCAATCCTTCAGCAAGGGACATGGAATTTGTTGGGAGTGTGCCATTTTTCCCCATTTGCCATCCCGTTTCCTTATCGTCCGCCATTGCCACGCTTTGTTCGATTTCTACAGCTTTATCGGCAGGTGTTGTCCCGTTCGCACACTTTCGGAATAGAAATTTTTCATTGACAGTTCTTTGTTAAAGAAGAAGAACGAATTTTACAGTTTGATTGGGAAAAAATTACTGCAAGTTTATTTTTTGTGTGAATTGTGCTGGCTCAACTTGAAAAAAAATATAAAAATCTGAAAAGAACGAAATTTTGAGGTAAATATCCCCTTATCAATTATTCTACGAGTGTCGCATTTGCGTTGAAATTGAAAGCAAGGCAGTCTTAAATCTGTCGACGTGTAAATAAAGCAATACGCCCCAATTTAAGTTCTCTTAATTTCGCAGTGATTGCTGCCAATATTCTTTGCACAATGGATTTCGGCGATGATTTTGCCCCCAAAGAGGAAGTTGATCCCGCAGCCGAGTTTCTGGCACGTGAACAATCTGTTCTCGGTGACCTCGAATCGGAAATCGTACCTCCATCAAATACTGCTCCCAGTGCACCGGCCAGCACAGATGGTGGCAATGGACTACTTGGCAGCGATGAACTAGCACCTAATGCGGTTGGCGGCGGACTTGGTTCATCTACAGGTAGCTTTGAAATGATTGGTGGTGAATCAAATGAACCAGTCGGTATATCGGGACCACCACCTTCTCGCGTTGAACCTGAAAAAATAAGAAAATGGCGAGAGGAACAAAAACAACGTCTCGAAGAAAAAGATAGGGAAGAAGAACGTAAGAAAGAAGAGTTGCGTCTGCAGGCGAAGCAGGAATTGGAAGATTGGTTGCGTCAAACAGAAGAATCTATCGCTAAAACCAAAGCGGCCTCACGCAACGCTGAAAAGCAGGCAGCGGCGCTTGAAAATGGTGGACCCATGGAACCGGGAACCGAGTGGGAGCGCATTGCAAAATTATGCGATTTCAACCCAAAAGTGAACAAATCAGGCAAGGATATCTCACGCATGCGGTCTATATACCTACATTTGAAACAGAATCCCATCCCACTGGGTAAGACGGCCTAAACTTCACATATGAGCTTGGAAAAATATAAACTATGTATTAATACATGCACACAATCGTATTCGTATTATTCCAATAATGTATGTGCGCATATGTATGTATCTTCGTTCTGAAATGAATTTTTTGTTCGCAAAATGATTTAGTGAATACGATAATTAGCGCTGTTTTCAATTATACCACATATTTCAAAAGTATTGATTATAACAATGGTTTATATGTATATGTACGTATACAAAAATATATGCATAGAATTTTAGCAAACTTGTAAATTAAAATAAATTGAATTTATTGAAGTTTACATTTACATTAAATATACAAAAACAAAAATAGTTTATGTGGTTATGAATTATCTAATTTTAATATTGAATTTATTTTATATACTTCCTGCGTACCAGAGTTGGAGTGCACTGCTTATACTATTGACCAGTGATAGTGCAACATTACTTATGTTGATATTATTACCAATATCTTTTATTAACGTCCTTTTAAAACCTATAACCCATCTTTATAGGTAATACATATGTACATATCGTTACTTCCCTGCAAGCAAATGAAAGATAATTTTATCGCCTATCGCCACGATGTCGCTCCTTCGTCACTATTGGAAGTTATACTGTGGGAAGTTATCAAAGCGATAGCAATTAATTTCACAAAGTCAAAAATTATTTCTGATGCTTTTCCATCTTCTTAACAGGTGCTCGGACGATTTTTACCCCTTGAGATTTTGAAAATTTCCAAAGCAAATCTTGGAAGTTCATTCGAGTAAAATTATACTTTTTATTTTATTTTTAATTAACGTGCAAGCAATGTGTATTTTATACACATTATAATGTTTTTATCATGCAAGCCATCATATTCGAATAACAAATAATATAATTACGCATGATACAAAAAAAAAAAAGATCAAAGTGAAACTACCTTCTTTCATGGAATTACGTTTAATTTTAAACAGATGCGTTATTTGATTTATTATGTTGATGCCTTTTTACTATGAAGTTTTGGAACTGTTTTTTTTAAAATGTTTAGTTGGAATTTCATAAAATATGGGAGCGCTTGAGCTTGTAATCTAAGCCGAAAGCAGGATGAAAATGGGGTCAGTAACTCTGCGGCTGTGGCTGCAAGTTCAAAGGTATCGCAATAATGCTATTGCGTTTTATCAAAAATTAAACCAACTAAAGAACTTTTAACACTTCAGACTTTATCGCAAAAGTTACTATCGTTCCTATCGGAATAGTTTCTAATTGCTGTATCGCTTTCGTATAATAAAGACGTGTCGTCTTGGTGCAACAGTTTTTCCTTAGAGCGGATAAGAATTTGATAAAATAGCGACATCGTCGGCGATGATTTTCGCAGAAATGTCGTGTCGAATTAGAAACTTCTGCAACAGAAAATGCTGGCAGGGTTTAATTCACAAAGGTCTTAACCAACACTTTTCGGAACTGCGTTTTTAGCAGATTTCGGTAGGATGTATTAAAAACACCTTCAATACAAAGGGCCCGTTCGAGGCACGGCGGCAATACTGCAGCACTGATCCACTTTTTGCAATACTGTTGCAACTTCCCAACTGATAAAACGTAGCTAGAAATTCACACCGAACGTGATACTTAAATAATTCGCGCAACACTGCGGCTGTGATTGCATCTCGACAAGCCCAAATTTTGAAGTGTAAAAATATGGGAAGGTATAACCACTGAAAGCATTTTTAACGTTTTCAAGCATTTTAATTTTAAAATTTACTCACAAACTCAAACACACGTTCTCATTTCTCAAACAACAAACATTTTAACCAATTTCATATATTATCATTTTCAGTTTTATATGATTTTAAAGTCACCCTGAAATTGTGCATATGGAAACTGTGCATACGAAATAATGCATACAAAAACCGAAGTAATGCATACATGCACAGTTTCGATTTAAAACCGAAATAATTTTCCTTTCTGTGTTGCTGGGAGGAGGGGCAGAAGTATTTTTGCCCAGAACTTCTTTCTGCCTAGGCGGCCTTTGGCCGCGCTTAGGTATTATAACCCTTACTAAGTAGAATTTTCCTGTCTGTGTTGCCGGAAAAGGCGACCGGAAGTATTTTTGCGCAGAACTTCTTTCCGCGTAGGGACTATGTCCTTTACTGAGTAGAATTCTTCTTTCTGTGTTGCCGGAAAAGCGGACCGGAAGTATTTTTGCGCAGATCCTCATTCTGCGTAGGCGGCCATCGGCCGCGCTTAGGTATTATAACCAAGCCGCAATAAAAGAGACTATAAAGAAATCTACAAAAATAATAAAGGCGAACCAAATACATACTTTGACAACTATGAATCCATCAGCTCACCTATGAGTCCAATCATAAACCACAAATCGGCCCGAAGCTACAAACTATCAAAATATTTAAAAACTATACTAAAGGATAACCTTGGATTGACCAATAAGTACACAATATCTAGTACAACGGAATTGATTAAAAAATTAAAAGACTCAGTTATCACGATGGATACTAAACTGGTATCATTCGACATAAAAAATCTATACCCATCGATACCCCTAACGGTAACAATAGATATCCTATTCAAAATATTGTCAGAAAAAACAGCAAACAGAGAAATCGCCGTGGAGATAACTAACGCACTCAGAACGACGTTGCGTCAAAACTACTTTAAACTTAATAACAACGTATACATGCAAACAAACGGGCTAGGCATGGGCAACCCCACATCGGCGATCCTTATGGAGGTATTCATGTAGAATTTGGAAGAAAGATACATGGAGTATTTTACGTCACAACTAGGAGCGACGTTCTATGCCAGATACGTTGATGGCATCTTATGTCTTATAACAAAGAAAAATGAAGAACAGATATTGGGATACCTCAACAAACAGCACAGCAACATAAAGTTCACAATGGAACAAGAAATGGAAGGAAAGCTAAATTACTTAGATCCGACGATCAAAATAAATAAAAACACCAGTAGTCAGCAATATGAAATTTTTAAGGAAACCCACAGCCACAGATACAATAATACATAATACTTCGAACCACCCTCATCAGCATAAAAAAGCCGCCTTTAGACAAATGATCAATAGAATTGAGCAAATACCACTAACAAAAGAATGATACAAAAACGAACTGAACGCAATATATGCCATAGCGGCTAATAGCGGATACAAGAGAGGTCTGTAGAGGAAATCCGAAGGGAGCACAAAAACAGAAAGCCAAACAATGAAAAAAACAATGACACAAGTTGGGCGGTACTAACCTATACTAGAAAGTCAACGTACAAACTAGCAAAGCTGTTCCAGAAACACAACCTTCGCACATCATTCAGAACAAATAACAACGTAGGACGGATACTACGGAACACCACAGATCAAGAATACCCATTGGATAAACAAGGAGTGTATAAACTAACTTGCCGGAGTTGTTCTCGGTGATTGGAAATTTACTTTTATTAAGGTCATTATTAAAAGTGGCAATGCAAATTGTATTGAGACTTATAGACCGCTTTCTAAGTTTACCACTGTCTCAAAACTGTTTGACTCCATAGGTAAAGACAAAATATACTTTACTCTTAACATGGCTACCAGACGTTTAGAATTTAAAATCCGTACACAGACAAAAAGTGGTGGGTGAAAAATTCTTACGCTACCATTTGTTTGACGAGCAAAAAAAAAATCGTTTGTACTTCGGTGAACACAGGTATCCTACTTTTAATAACATCAAATAAATCAACACATATTTCCACTAGTCCTATTTGTTGATTGCTTTACATACAACCTTATTATTTTTCTGACTAGAACTTTTTAACAAGCAGTGTGTTTTTAGTTTATGTATGTACATGTAACTTTTCAGGTAAGTTGTCGACCCTACCGAGTAACAGTATGATATTTAAAGGGATGATTAAAGTTAAAAAAAATAAAGAAAATTTGGATTTTTATAATTTCTAGTATGTGGCACAAACTCCCAACAATCGCAGTCTACCAATAGAGTGTTATAAATAATTTTAATGGCCTATAAATCCTTTTTTCATGTTTGATTTTTAAAATCGGGTGAAAAATAGTCAAGCTGTTAATAGATAAGTCCCTCAAGTACGAAAATAACGCATTTTTTAATAAAAAAAAAATGGAGTTTCAGGAACTATAAGAAACCTATGCGATATGTGTAAAACAGGCAAATTTTTACAATATGAAAAAAAACACTACAAAAAACCGTACGTCTTAGCGGTAGTTTTCGTTGAATCCGTACAACCATTTTTACCCCTACAAATCCGTACCGTACGAAAAAATCCGCACATCTGGCAGGGTTGACTGTTAAACATTTATTATGCTCTAACCAACATGGGTTCGTACCGGGTAGATCTACGTTAACCAAGTTGGACTGTTTGGTAACCTTTTAAAAGGGATTCCAAATTGACCCAATATACACCGATTTTTTGAAGGCTTTTGACAGCGTGTTTAATCGAATATTTATAGCTAAACTTAAGGTCTAGGCTTACATTTTGAGTTTCTGAAGTCGATTACATCCTATCTGGATAATAGACGCTGTGTCCTTCGTCTTGATAATGTATAGTCTTATTCTTTTGTTTCCTCCTCTGTAGCTCGTTCCTGTAACGATTCTCTACCAAGGCGAATTGAGATATGAATTCGCTGAATGACGTTTATTCTCTACTAATCGGTAGAGAAGGGTTACAGAAACGAGCTACTGGCGTTCCCCAGGGTAGTGTCTTAGGCCTGTTATTATTTATCCTCTTTGTTAATGATATTTCCTCCTGTTTTTCTATGTGTTAGCTTCCTTCCATACGCAGATAACCTGAAGATGTATTATGAAATTAAAAGCCTAGACAAATTTGTATAGTTGATGTGTGAGTAATCGTTTGTTCCTCAATATTTGTAAATGTCATTACAAAAGGGTTGAGTACTGTACATAGGTCTTGCGTGTTTATTTTGATTCCAAGCTCAATTCCACCACTCACATAAACTTAATTGTTTCTAAATCGATCGCTATGTTGTGGCCTCTCAAACTGTTGTACTCGCGCTTTTAGTTCGGTCGAGGTTGGAAGACGCGTTATTCGTTTCATACAATTTATGTGAATAGATTGGAGTCTGATCAGAGGCCTTTTGTACGCTTTGCTTAGCGCTCCATGAAATTTGTAGACCCTACGCCGCCCTATCGTTCTCGTTGTTTATTGATAAATCCCAAGGCCAACACCTGTTTAAAAATTGAGTTCAATTCAAATTACACTGTAGGGAAAATCTGAAGTTTTGAAATGACGCAAAAAAAACCGTAGATTATGGTCCTTTATACTGTTTTTCCAGTTCAGAAAATTTTTTAAAATATATGAAAAAAAGTTGAAGAAGGAAAAAATCAAAAAAAAATAAATATATCAAACTATTTGTATTTTTTCATTTTTATTAAAGCCAGTTCGTTTACCAAAAATTCAAGCTGCTAAAGATGAAAATCGATGGATAAAAAAACAAGTTGTGAATGGTGAAATGAAAATGTGCAAAATTTGTTTGTATGAAATAGGAGCAGGAAATAATGTTACTCATACGCCATAACGTACATGACCGTACTCATCGGTGTTGCCGCGCATAATTTTTAGTGGTAGCCAAATTCCTTTAAAAAAAGGGCTAAGAAAGAGCTAAAAAAAGTCTTTGTAGCTAAACATTGTAGCTAAAATTTAAAATTTTTACTTACATATACATACATGTATGTATAAGTATACACGTAAACATTTTCAATAAGTAATGGTACTTATATAAAAACACTGAACTCTGGAAAAAAAGCGAATTTTTTATCGAACCCAAAACCTTTTTGTATAAAAGGGGAAATATACGACACTAACTTGCTGGTTCCATCAAGTGATTGTACCATCAGGCTCGAAGCGTACAACTTACCAGCATGCTGGTACAATATTTATTTCTTTACAAATGAGGTCGAGAAAAGATCGAAATAATTAGAGCCGAAATTTCATAATTTTTCTAGCATTTTGTTAAACATTGTTTTTTTTTTTTTGTAATTCACAACTGCAATATCGTGAACTTAATCTTCCACAAACACGGCTTTGACTCATATAGTGCAAGAAATTTCCGCCAAAATACTTTTTACTTAGAAAATTGAGCTAATCGACTTGATGGGTCATTTAACAAATTTAGCATATTAAGGGCCGTGAACTTATCTATTTTAAACTATAGTTAAATCGTTAACAGATAAGTTAACAGCCCCAACACTTTTACAGTATGTATGTATAAAAGCGTAAGGAACATACAATACATATATGTATATATATATCAGTCTTCCTTTGCTTAAAAATTCATCTCTTACATAAATGCAAAAAAAACACAAATTAAGCATATACAACTTTTTCATGCCAAGTATGAATAAATTCTAAAAAGGTCTAAAAAAAGGGCTAGGGGCAATTTAAAATTTATGTGGCCAAAAAAAGTATGTGGTAGCTAAATCTAGCCACCAAAGGGCTAAAACGGCAACACTGGTACTCATACATACTCGTACATGGCGTATGAGCAACATTTTCCATTGTAAAGTTTGATTTTTTTCATCACCTGATCCAGAAAAACGATAACAGATCCGTAATCTACGACCCAAAATTAAGTTTACGTGCCTCGGTGTTTTTTCTCATTTTAGCGTCCTTATAAGTTTCATGAATTACTACAATATGGGTATCAATCGAAATGGTATTTGAAAAGCTTTTTTAACTACATGTAGGAGGGTTGCCACGTTTTTCAAAAATTACTGCGAGTATGTACTTAGTTATGAACAGTAAATTAGAAAATCTATTGCTAACTTCTTTCAGTATAAAGTTTAGTGTATGTATGTATATCTTGTTTTCCTGGTAGTCAGTAACATACGCGTAAGTAAATTTTGCAAATATTGAAGCTACATTCACACAGATTTCCACAAGCACAATTTAAATAATTTTTATTGTAATTTATTAAAATATATTCTTTTTATTTGAATTTGTTTTATTTTAGCGACACGCACACGATGACAGGGCATGAATTACCTACCACACCGAACTCCAACACATCAAATGCCATCGATAGTAGTCATAGCAGCCCCAACAGCAATGGCAACAGCCGGATCAACTCCGATTCTAGCGATGCATCATCTCCATCACCTTTCCGCTCCCGTTCACCTTCACCGCTAGAATATGAAAACAAAGAATTTGTAAATCTTCTAACAGATAAAAAATTTCATGATGAAATTGTTAAACTCGTTAAGAAGCGCGTTAATTTTATTGACAATCATGACCAATATAGCGTAACAATTGACCAGAATCGAATAGTAAATGTTGGCAATAACGATCTCCTAACAAATCACGAATTTCTGATGGATATAGCATTACTTGCATCAACACACAGTGAGGACCCTAAAACAAAAGTAGGTGCTTGTATTGTGGATAGCAAAAACCGCATTGTCGGCATTGGTTACAATCATTTTCCACCGAACTACACGAATCAGCCGTATCCGTGGGGCAAGGACAAAGATAAATTAAAGAATAAGCTCACCTATGTCATACATGCTGAATCAGACGCCATAATCGGTCCACAACCAAATGATTTGCATGGCGCAACGATATACT
Organism: Rhagoletis zephyria; assembly: GCF_001687245.7. Taxonomy (NCBI): domain Eukaryota; kingdom Metazoa; phylum Arthropoda; class Insecta; order Diptera; family Tephritidae; genus Rhagoletis; species Rhagoletis zephyria. The sequence continues at coordinate 12,499 of NW_016164008.1, read as the reverse complement.
CAACGCTAATGCCCTGTAATGAATGCGCGAAACTAATTATACAATCGGGTATACGAAAAGTGTACTATCTCAATTCAAAACTTTTCGAGAAATGGATATACAAGGCTTCGCGCAACATGCTACAAAATGCGCATGTAACATTGCAGAAATTGGAACAGCGCACCAGTAGTCCTTTGGAAGATTGCCTGTGATTCATAGTTGGACGCATATATTTTGATATTGATTTCAACGCACACACATATACATACATATGTATATCGTCACCGTCAATGCAAAAGGCCCTATATCAGACATTTTCAAAAATGCGTTTTTACTATCATCTTACTTTTCTCTCAAGTTCACCTTAACAAAATTCATAGCCATAACTTAAAAAGTACGAGATTTTTTTGGCACCCTTAGAACAGCCTTGCAAGCCATTTATTTCTATGATAATTTAAGAAGCTTTTTCGCTTCTACTGTAAAATTTCAAATAGGGCATTTTGCATTGATGGCAACGATATGTATTTTGTTATAATTTCGATATACACACAAAAGTTTTATTGACTATATTTTTTAAATATTTTTCTTAGTTAATTGGATAGTGCTACTTAGTTAAAATATTAGGAAGAGGCACCTAATTGGGAAATTTGTAGTGCAACATAACAGTTTAAGTTTTACCGATTGGAAAATACATTCGTATTGTCGGTATTCCAAAACCCAATTAGGTTTGTACATATCGAGGGCTTATATTCAATACCCTCTATCTGCAATTTTCACAAAAACTATTTTTGTGATGTTAGAACCCATCTGGGACTTACCTGTCATCACCGATGTTAATTCTGACTTTGCAATTTAATAGTAAATTCTTCTGTCAAGCTCTATACAAGGTCACCGATGACAGTTAAGACTTAGGTGGACGTTTTTATCATAATATAATTTTTGTGAAAAGTGCAGATAGAGTGTATTGAATATAAGCCCTCTATATGTATTAGAGGGCGGCATGAATTCATTCAAACTTCTAGCCAAACAGAGTACAGTAGATTTAAATATCCTACTTCACATACAAAACACTCAGCGTTTGGAATTTTGTAAGTCATGAATATACATTTTGTTTCAAATTTTCTACCTTTAAATGGTGGAAAGGTTTTTTCTACAAACAAGTTCGTTCTTATTGTAGGAGCGCAGTAATACATTCATACATATGTTATGTATGTTTGTACATATGTACATAGAAAAAAGTATTCATTAAAATTCAAAAAAATTTGAAGCCAAAATCATTAATTCGTTTTGTATATGAATAATTCATAAGCCGTTTTGAATGAATTCATGCAGCCCTCAAATATGTACTTATTAATCCGCGTGGTATTTTGTTGCTGCTAACAGCAATTTTGCTATTCTGCCAGGCAAGTTGCCTTAATTTCTAAAAAAAAAAACAGTGAATTATTGCTTTCAAAACTTTGTATTACTTTAAAATTTTAAATATATTTAAACGTTAACCAAAATTCATTTTCTAATTTACATATATACATACATCAACTATGTAAAACGCTTTAAAATCCATACATACATGTAAGATTATATTAAGAGGCACAACAACGAAATAACAACATACTTATGTACCTAGATATGTATGTATATTTTTAAATAAATTTATAGGGACTAAATTGTAATGGCTTTCAATGTTTATGAAATTTTATAAATAATAAACTTAGGCATTTCATATTTAAAAGTATGGAAAATTCTAAAAAAAAGTTATTGTTTGGAGTCACCGATTTGTTGTACTTGAATCGCACACGAAATCGGTTTAAGATTCATCGAATTGGTATTTCGAGCAAAACTGATTTTGTTTTACTTTATAATAGTTGAACTAGCTCCAAAACACTGATATAATACATATGGGGCATTCCAGCGCAATTTGGCCATCATTTGGCATTTGCATCTCTGACATCCCTATTGCGAGTGTCGACTAGTAGTGGATAAACGACTCTTATTCGCTTATCGCTTTTCCATGGTATTGTGAAGGTCGATTTCTCGTTTAATAAGCGTCTGTGAATAGTTTTTTATCGCTCATTCTTTTACAACTGTTTGTTTGTAGAAGGATGAGCGACTATAAACTATTTACACGCAATTATTGAACGAGAAAACGACTTTGAAAATACCGCGGATAATCGATAATCGACTATAATTCATTTATCTACTACTAGTCGACACTCGCAATACGTGTGTGAGTTTTTTCATAACTTTTCATATCGTTGTACCAATTGAGGGCTCGCTCACAGATTCTTTTAAATTTTTATTTATTCAGCCGTTTTCGATCGATTTTTGTTTAAAATGCCGATTGGGACCATTTTTTAATTTTTCATTTCCAAAACACTTTGGAGTATAGCATCGAAAAAATGTCAAAACCGTATTTCTATAAAATTGGCAAGTTTTTAATATAAAATGTTAATTTTCAAAAACCCGTACTGGTCTATTTTTAGAGCAGATGAGCTGATCTGCTCTTGTGCTAGACTGCCAGGCCACTTGCTCACTTTGGTGAATACCACTAGAATCTTCCTATGCTATGTATGTATATGCGCATAGAAAAAAGAATTGACCCGCCCTAATGTATGTACATATACCGCTACAAAATGCTTAGGTATTAGAGTTAAAAAACTGCGAAGAAAGGACAATGATCGCAAACTGCTTTTATTTAAATAAGAATAGCCCTAATGTCCTAACATATGTACAAACATACATACTTGTTTACAAACGTACACATGTTTAGCTCCCATTGGCCTCCCCCCCCCCCAATTGAGAATCATAAATAAAAACATAATGCAATTCGTAACATTTTCAGTATATGCTATCGACTGTTAATAACAGAAACTGTAAAGCTTACAGCCAAACTAAACGGCACGTGCTTATATGATGGGGCAACCCCAACAGTATCTTTGGGGTAGTCAAAGGATTTCTGTTACTTTTACATAAATATTTTACGAAGCTTAGCATCTGATAGGCTCCAAAAAACAGCAGGAATAACATTTATGTATACATCTTCGTCGACTCGTTCACATAGCTGATTTTTCAAAATAAGTACTAGTATCTACAAACAAAACCACGCGTACCGACGGTGTTGGCATCAGTTTTTCATGGTATTTACAGTCGCGCGGACGTGTTCTCGCAAGTGGCAAAGTGCTTAATAAGCGTGGAGTATAGAAAATTTCTACACTTAGATGTAGATATGTATGTATGGGGGAATGCCGATGGACATCGAGAGTGTGCATCAAAGAGTCAGGCGGACGCGGAAACAAATATAAACGTGAATGCGTCACGTTAATGTATAGTAGTATAACTATGCATACATATATATAAATATATGTATGTACAAGCACATATAAATATATGTAATCGAAAAATTTGCATATGTGGCTATTATGTATTGTGCAATAAGCATCTTTATAAAGTGTCAGTGTTGTTGCTATTTCATGAGTTGACAATTTGTTAAAGATAAATAAATAATTTCTCGTGCAATGCGAAGCGAAGAATTTGGATTTATTCAAATGTGAAATTTTTTGTTCTGCTTAAATAATTTGCTCAATGGGTACACTTTATTTTCATGTGTTTGATTTTTTTTTTATTGGTTATTGATGTTGATATTAAACTTAAATAAAATGAAATAAAAAATAAAGTAAAATTAAATATAATCTAAGTTAGGATAAATAAATGCAAATAAACGATGCTTAGATACATTATTATTAATCTTATAATATTCCTGGAGAACCTTTGCTTTAGTTGACTTAAAAACATTCCACACTAGTATTTTCCGTATCACCGGCAAGGCCGGTTGTACACTGCCTATCGCCACCACTTGAAAACCAAAGCATATCTAAATACATACATACATATATAAATATACACAAACCAAACAAAAAATAGAAAAAAAAACAAGCAAAAAAAATGTCAAACACACTACCACCACATTTTTGTATGANGTGTGCGTTAAAAAAATAATAAATAAATAAAGAGGTAAACAAAAACAACAACATTTAGCAAATGAAAAATAGTCGCAAACACCTCTTAACAGCCGCATTCGAAACGAAATGTAAAGGCATACATATGTACATACCTACATACATACATACATACATCCATACAAATGTATGCATGCAGAAGTTATGAAAAATTTTCTTTAAAAGTCTGGCATGAGCGTGCTTGCCTTTTCATATGTATGTGCATAGTTTATGGCCGTGCCATATGTGTTGTGAATATTTTTGGTCGAAAAAGTGAAAGAAATTAAAAAAAATAAAAACGCAGCCAAATGTTGGAGAAAATCATGCAAAATATAAAAAGTAGCAAGAACATTCATAAATATTTCGTCAATGCTATGCGCGTGGGAATTTCGTGCAATAGACATTGTTGTCTTTGAAAAAATTCAAATATATATACATACATACTATTTTTCGCACAGGAAATCGTCTGCAAGCACTTACGCCGGGCAAGAATTGGTAAGGCAATTAAAAAGATGTATGCAAATATTTTTTGTCACTTTAGATAGAAAGAAGTATTTAGCTGATCAGATTTTTTACGGCGCATAAAAGATTTAATTTTGAGCCTAGAAGTTATTAAATATCAAAGTTGCTGCATCAAAAATGTTTTTTCTATCAAAACGGCCCCACAAAATGTACCAACATTCTATCAAAAGTTCATATTTTGAATTCTACATCAAGAAAGGCAAAGACTTTGAACTTAGAAACCGCCTTTTCCGACGTATTCATAAGTAAGTGTGGTTCCGAGTATTTAAAGAACCGGTTCTGTTGAATCTGGTTCCAAGGAGAACCGGGAATTTGGACTGGTTCCGGTTCTTATGAAAGACCCTATCGAAAAAGCTTAACAAAAGATTTTAAAAAGTTTTTACTAAAACTCAATCTCTTTTTATGTTTTTGTTATAAAAAACGTTAAGAAAATAAATAAATATATTACATTCATTCCTTAATTGATATTTGTGTTACTAAATTTTTATACAAATAAAAATGAAATAAAATTTAAATACGCGTTTTCCATGTTAGTAATTCATTTACAATATGATTTTTTCGATGTTGCAGCTACTCAAAGATGAGGAAGAAAACTAGCATAACATTAAATTCAAAGAAAAAAAGTTTGTTGGTCAACTCAGTACTCCATAGTACGTATACAAACCAAGTTTTAAGTCTCAAGAATCAAAAACAACTAAGTTAATGTAAACTAGGCATCAAATGAAAGTGTACACCTTTTTTGCGTTATTAATTTAAGAAAATATAATTCATTCTATAAACCACATAAATCAAAGTTTCACACTTTATATAAAGTTCACAAAAATTTAAAAACATGTCATCCAAATTTTCAAATTTGTATTCAGAATTTCTAGAAAAGTTTTGACTAAGCAGTTTTGCTGCCCATACAATTTTAGTCCAATGAAGTGCAAGTTTCAACCGGCTACAAAATCGCGTTGATTTTTGAATTTTTTTTTTCGGAGACAGATGTTTGCACTATTTTCCATATAAGCATGCATTTCTTATGAAATAAAATACGGGAGACCGTTAGCAACAAACTTTCAAAAACTCAACGCCAGTTTTTGTAAATTGCACTTGTTATATAAAACAAGTAATTTTTAGCAAAAAAAAACCGACTTAAAAAAAAATATATATCTATATATTTCAGGATTCAATGATCGGTTTAAACCAAATTAGTATGGGACCACCTCTGAGACACTACCTTTCCGTTGCAAAAATTATTATCGAAATCGGTTGACGTGGTCCAAAGTTACGCGGTAGCATACATAAACAAAAAAAAAATATTCCGACGAACTGATAACCTCCTCCTTTTTTTGGAAGTCGGTTAAAAAGAACGCAAAAGCAGCCTCTTTTGGGATCGAGTTTCGGTTTTTTGGAACCAATTTCGGTTCTTCCGGAACCATCTTTCGGTTGTTTTGGAATTGAGTTTCGATTCTTCCGGTACCGTTTTTCGGTTCTTTTGGAATTGAGTTTCGGTTTTTTGGAACCAATTTCGGTTCTTCCGGACCTCTTTCGGTTCTTTTGAAATGAGTCTCGATTCTTCCGGTACCGTTTTTCGGTTCTCCCGGAATCGAATTTCGTTTCTTGTCCTAGTTTTTGTATAATCTTTGAAATACCCTTTCTACAACTACTGTAAATATAAAAATATCGGATGTATCTAAATTTTCAAAGAAATCGACATAATTCAACTACATACATAGTAATACTATGTTCTGATCGACATCGAAAACATGTTTTCGTTGGTAAAACTGGTTTTCGACCTAAAACTTGTGCTTTCGTCCATGTAAAATCTGTCAAACGATAACCAGTTTCTGCTGAAAACTACTTGAAAACTCACTTTCCACTCATTCCAATCGGTGTCTGCACAATTTTTTTCGGATATTCATCGAAGTGGAAGTCATATTTTATTATCTTTAATATGCCAGTTCGGATTTATTGTTAATTGGCTGACCAAATTAAAATAAGAATAAAACAAAAAGATTGCTAATGAGAAAAAAAATTAAAGAAAAGTATTTTTTTTTTTTTTTATAGCAAAACTGTAAACGAAGTGTAAGAAATATCAGCGAAAACACTAATAGCCGGTGTGAACAGCCTTCAGCCCGCAATCTCAAAACTCATTTTCAAAGAGTTTTCGTTGTCGGTTAGAACACGGTATAAGTATGTATGAACCTTTTTTTTTGCCTTTTTTAAGATATTCGCATTTTTTCTTTTCTACAAAAACTCCATATAAAGCGACGTACAAGAAATGGCTAAGAAATTTTTTTGTGTCAAATTTCCTTAATTTGCTACGTTTTCTAGTACGGTTTTCTAAAGTTTTTTTTTGTGAAAAAAGAGCACAAGGCAACCCATATTTGCAACAGAAATATATGCCCGTTCCATTGTTTCTTGAGGAAAGAGTGAGGCAGACGAAATAATGGCAATATTTTCTTGTCCGTTTTCTTGAGAGCTGCATACTGGACTTTAGTTGTAAAGGGCAAGGAAAAAGTCCTTTTTCCTGATAATATGAAGGTGTTAAACGTTCCATATTTAAATTATTAATTATGAAAAGTTAAAAGTTAAAAACTTAAAGGAGAAAAAAGTCAAAGATTTAAAGTACACATTTTTCATATAATGAAACTAGTTCATAGTTTTTCTCTTTTTACTTGTAAAATTAACATTTCTAAAAAATTTATTTTTTGATTGTTTTTCGGTTTTTGTCTTTTTTAGTGCCTTTTTTTGCCTTTTTTGCGATTTCTAGTGCACTTTTCTGCCCATCTCGTTATTTTATTTTGCCTTTTTGATAGGTTTTTAGATCCTAAAAATCCGTTCCCTGCTGATTACACTCAACTGAGTTCTGTGGCAAGCAAATCATTCCATAAGGGATGCACTCCCACCGGCATACCCTTTTTGCGATTTTGCTTGCTCTAGTGAATTTAAATATTATTTACATCTCGGCTTTTATTTTGCTTGCCACTTTCGATCGTTCGCTTCATTGCCCATTACTTTTCGGTATAACAACGCGAATTTATGTGTTCAATGCGACCACAAGACCTGGCACTGTTCTCGTATCCTTTATAGTTTTTTCGTTTTCCTTTTACATACTTACCTTTTCAGCTTTAGGCCAGCGTTCTTTGTAAATATCTACTTTAATAGTACGCTGACATTTAGTTTTTGGTTTTTCGGAAAGCGGGGTGGCAACACTTCCTCCGTTTGTCTACGTATAAACATTTGATTGGGTATGGAACACGGTTAAGGCAGGATTTGTTGGGCGTTTGGCATGTCGAGCCATTTTTCTCATTTTATTGCTATTGTATTTTTATGGTTTACTATTTTCTTCACTCCTCAACCAGCTCTATCTAAAAATGGACAATGATGAACGCGTTTATGTTGGCACAACACACATGCGAAATACCACAATACATCCTGCTACACATATTTATATACTTATGTATGTACAGAACTGTTCACACATATTTGGCAAAGGAATTTCTGGCAAAGGAAACTATTCGAGCAGCAAATAGAGCAGTTTTAAAAATAGCAAAAACTGAAACTTGATGAAGAATGGCGTGATAAATGTGTGTGTGATGAAAGGATACTGTAAATGTTAGCCCATATCAAGGATTGCTTTGATTGCAACAGGCTTTAAGTTTTGCAAGAAAATATTCATACCTAAATTAGTTATTAAAAAAATCTTTAATTGAAAAAAGTCGAACGCAGTCACAATAGAAAAATGTTCCTTAATGCAATCCGGAGATGCGTGAGTAGAGGTACCCCGCAAGGGGGTGCTTTCGCCATTTCTGTGAGTTGTTGTGTGTCAACGAATTGTTAGTGGTTCTAAAGCCAGGTGTGAACCCTAGCAAAACGAAGCTTGTTCTTTTTACCAAGAGGTATAAGTTCCCTCAATGGGTGGTCTTCTTTTAGGGCTCTCTGACGGGGTGAAGTATCTGGGCTTTATCATTGACAGCAAACGTTCCTGCAAGCCCAACGTAGAGGTAAGGCTACAGCAGCCCTATATTGTTTTAGGAGCGCTATTTGAAAGCGCTGGGGTTTCCCGCCGAGAGTGGTTCATTGGCTTTATGAAAATATAATTGAACCGAATTTATTTTGTAAGGGTACTCGTTTGGTGAAACGCACTAGACACGGCCTTAATCGCCAAACAGCGGATAGAAGTGCAATGAGCTGCCTTAATTGGAATCATTGTGGCACTTCTAACAACTCCTAATCTGACGCTAAAAGCTACGTTATAGCATTTTCAGTTTAAATGAAACCATTTTCAAATTAAGCGAAACCTTTTTCAAATTAAATGAAACCTTTTTCATGTTAAGCGAAACCTTTTTCAAATTAAATGAAACCTTTTTCAGATTCAGTGAAACTTTATTCAAATTAAATGAAACTTTTTTCAAATTAAATGAAACTTTATTCAAATGAAATGAAACTCCTTTTTTGGATTACTTTGAATTAGCTGTTACGTGTTGCTCTCCCTTACGGTCAAGGCATGTTAAATACAGTGTTGCCGTTTCGGTCCAATTGGACCAAAATTGGTGGTTTCATTTCTTAAAATAAGGCTCTGGTAGGTTGGTTGGTTTGCTGTGATTTTCGAGTGGTTTTGGTAACTAGGCAAATCATATAATTTATTCATTTTATAAAACTTCAAATATCTCTGTTTTCGGGAGTACATGTAAAGGATGATGTGAAAAGGAAAAGAGAAATGGGACATGTCAAAATTATTCTTGAACCGAAGTTGAATGTTGCCGTGATTAGACTGTGCTCTAATCCATAGGGTTTGTTTAAGTTAAAAGAAAATAATTAGACAATTGTTATGCAAATGCCAAAGTTTACATTTCGCTTAAGCGAGTGAGTGAGAAGGGAGAGTATTTGTGTGTGTTTTTACGTAGAAATCAAAAACCAACAGACTTCTACGTATGTAATGCTGTGCGTTGGGTAACAGCTTACACGCGAAGCTCATTTAACAGATTCCTTATGTGACAACTCTCCAGCAATGCCAAATATGCATAGCCTTTAGTGTTAGCCAGACATGGCGCAAACGGCTATTAATAGGTTAAGTTGATTTCCTGTTCCTTAATTTAAAAATGTTTAATACTTAATTTGAATAAAGTTTTATTTAATTTCAAAAAAGTTTCATTTGGTTTGAATAAAGTTTCAGTGAATCTGAAAAAAGTTTCATTTAATTTGAATAAAGTTTCATTGAANAAGGTTTCGCATCATCTGAAAAAGGTTTCATTTAATTTGAAAAAAAAATTCATTTAAACTGCAAATGCTATAAATGCTGTGCCTATAGAATAAGCAGGCAGAGGTTCCGGTGCGCTCGGCGCAGTATGGCTAAGTGTGCTGGGCTTTAAGTTCGCCTCGAGCTATGGGCACCCAGTACTCTTAAAAGCTTCGAGCTCCTAGCGACTCAAACAGATCACGGCATACCGCTTGTGGGTCCGAAGGGATCTTTCACAAGATTACATCGAGAAAGGACTGGAAAGGGCGCAGCATCTGGATTCGGGGTCATGTAAACATACTTACGGACGGATCGCGGCTGATTAGTAAAGTAGGTGGAGGTGTATTCTGCTGCGAAGAAGCAAAGGTAGCCGCAATACAGAAGGCTTCGGATTGGCTGCTCTCTAGATTAACATCTTCAAAGCTCTTGGCTCCTTGATGGTTCGTTCGAAAAGGGTTGGGAGATTGTTTGACTTCGTTATCGACCGCACCAGTCAACTACGCTATTAAGCTCATTTAGGCTCCGGGTAATAGCAAAATCGCGGAAAACTGCTCTCAGTTAGAGAAAGTCTGGGTGCTCCCCTGACCACATGTGGTCTACTTCTGGACAGACGGGCGTTTTGTCAGCTCAGCGCGCACTTGACGAAGACCTTGGAATGCAAGGTGGTTAAATCGGTGACAGGTAACAAGATCAACGGAAATAAGGTCAATTGACACTATTTAGCATACTGGTGCGAAATAAAGTCAATTGACATCATTACCTTTTCAAAAGCGAAATAAGATCCATTGACACTATTGCTCTTTCAAGCATTAAGCATTGCGTAGCTTCGCGGCGGCCCGTATCCGCGCGCCCACAAAGGGGAGGGACCTACAGTTTCACGCCGACTCCGAACGGCGATTGTATTTTTATGAAAAGCTGTTTTTTATGGCAGAAATATACTCGGCGGTTTGCCATTGCCTGCAGAGGGGCGACCGCTGTTAACAGAAAACCATTTCGCTATATTTTTTACGATGTTGCTTTGATCAGGGCTTGAACCCAGGCCTTGCGGAGTGGTAGCGCGCACTGCTAACCACTACACTACAACGGCCGCCAATAGTGTATGTATTATGGCTTGTCGGTAAAATGTAGAGGTTCCAAAGGAAAGGGTAAGCCTGATTGCGTCTGTTCGTAGAAATGCAATCTGCGCTGTCACAGAACACTTTGTGCTCAGTTTTCTAACGTTTTCAATTTTATACCATTTAATTTAAACAAAAATTCGATCAGCTGTTCGTCTGACTTGCAAGTTTCTGCAAATTTTCTGTTCGCGTACTGTTTTGGATATTTTTCTCTTGTGAGAGAACAAATGACATTTCGCCGGAATTTCGCTGCTTTATATTTTTTAGTGCAACGTACTTACTATTTTTCGGGATTTGTAATTTACACTGGTGGCAGTATCAGAACAGACAATTTTGCAGAAACCAAGGGCCAAATATAGTAAAATTGCGTTCTTAATTTTGCTCTATGCCGTCAGATATTTTTAAAAGAACTTTGAAATTTGAAAGATTTGAGTATGTAATTCCAAAAATGATTTAAAAATTTCAGCGCAATGTACTTAAAAAACCAGAATGGGTATTATATGAAAGAAAAGATTCTGTATAGTTAAAACAGAATACATTTTTTGGTGCGTAAGGGAAAATAAGATTTCATAATTTTTTCCTGAATATCCTTGGAATTTCGCAATTTTTATTTTTGAAAAAATTATATGTTAAGAACTAACTTAAACTAGCTTAAAAAACAAAATAGATCAAAGGGACACCAAAAATTCTTTATTTTTTTTTAAATAAGTTTTGGAATTAATCATAACTTTGAAATTATAAAGTCTTAAAAAAAAACATGACGCCAGAGAAATGCCCATTTATATGCAGTTAATTATATGTAATATGAGGTAGACTTTTATAAAAACATTTAAATTTTGAATAAACAAGTTATGAACTTCTTTCAACCAGAAAATAAAATTCTTGACTTAACAATTTTTTGCATCGAGCTTTTTCCGACATACTCTAAATTACTTTATCAAATGTGTACACGCTAAAGTATTATTAAACGCATATAAATTTGATTACTGTCTTTCGTTTTGTTACTTATGAAATAATTTTCACTTTAAATAAAAAAGTAGGTTCCAAACCCATTGTTGAAAAATAACAAATATCTAAATCCCGGGACTGATCCCGGGATCCCGGTATTGAACCATCGACATCCCGAAAATCCCGAGATCGTAAAAATCGAAAAAAATAACATCCCTAATATGTATCCAAGTACGTTTGTTTCCGTCAAATCTTGCAATTAATCTCTAGCTCAGAACCCAGTGAGAATGCAATATGTGAGTTGAATTATTTCGACATATTTCGAAAACCTGAATCTATGTTTTGATTAAGTTTTCGTTTATGATATATGTACATACATATCTACATAAAAAGTAGTCCAGATATTTGGAGAAATCCTATAAATGGTCGGATTTGGTTGATATTCAGAAAGCTTGTTTTAAAAAGACTTTTTGCTATTAACATCTTTTTTTTTTCAAAAAATAGCAGAAGTTTAAAAAAAAAAAACAAATCAATTAATACAGAAATAAGTTCTTATCTTTAACCAAGATTCAAGACGATTTTCAAAAACGAAAATGCTTCCATAACTTTTTAATATTGCCATAAAAACGTTTTTATTAATTTACAATAATTTCTCTTATCAAACAAACATACATACATACATACATGCATATTAACGCTAGCATATCATAAAATCTAAT
>NW_016164007.1:29924-33758 GCF_001687245.7 Rhagoletis zephyria | reverse complement strand
GATGTGGGGTGTAAGGGATGTGTGTGTTCTTACCGCCGTTGGCTGTGTGAGCTGCTGTGATGGTTGCCGCCGTGGTGGTGGCGGGAGGCGTCGCAGTTGAGGTCAGCGACCGAGCAGCGCAACACGGGCCCTCGAAGTTCCTCGTCCAATCTCGCGTGGTACGCAGACCTGAGCATGCCCTAAAGAGGCACCAGCCAAGGCAGGTGTTGCACTTGACTGATGTCACATTACGGAATATCCTGGTCTGACATACCGTGCAGATTGTAGGAGGAACCAGGAGTTGTTGGCGGCGGCGTGTGGGTGGTGGTGCGGTTGTGTGTGTTCTGTGGTCTGTAGCAGTTGTGGTGTGGTCTATTGTGTTATGTTGTTGTGCTGTGGTGTTTGTGTGGGGCTGCTCAGGTGGACTGGGGTTAGCCGTGGAGGCTGCTCTGTTTGAGCAGCAGGGGGCCACAGAAGACGTGGTCCACTGCCGATGTGTCCGTAGTCCTGAGCAGACTCTGAGGTGACTCTCCACCCCTCGCAAGCATTGTACTTGACTGAGATGGAGTTGTGGTGTAGTCGTCTCTGGCATACACAGCAGGTGTAGGTTTCTGGCCCTGGGTTTGACTCGATGCCAGCCCTGAGTAGAAGAAAACGTAGCGAATGTATCCCTATGGACGGACAACTTCTGAGATACTTCGCCGACCTAAACGGGGTTAGATCGCCGAAACAACAGCCCTTGGTCGGGTAAAACCCGAGTCATTCCGGTACGTAGAACCGGCTGTCGTGGGAACGCTCAAATATCGGTAATTATCTAGTTGGGCTTTCAACGCCCAAAATTGTTTGTTAATAACTTTTGATAGGGTAAAAAAAGTTAATTTCCGCTTTCGGATTCTTGTTATTGGGGACCAGACGCGTCTAATGGTACCCCCTTTCCAAAATTTTGATCAATTTTAGGGGTTGAAAGCCCACCTAGATAATTACGGATTGTAACCCTAACTTCCTTCTCCTTTCGGTATTGACATAAAAAGAAGCCCAAGTATTTCTGCGCAGAACTTCTTTCTGAATAGGCGGCCTTCGGCCGCAGTTAGGGATTATAACCCTCACAAAGTAGAGTTCTCTTTCTGTGTTGCGAAGAAAAGGCGCTGAACACCTTTTGCAGAGAACACCTTTCTGCGTAGGTTAATAACTTTTGATCGGGTAAAAAAAGTTTATTTCCGCTTTCGGATTCTTGTTATTGGGGTCCAGACGCGTCTAATGGTACCCCCTTTCCAAAATTTTGACCAATTTTGGGCGTTGAAAGCCCACCTAGATAATTACCCATTATTCTAGCACTTTGATTCTTAATCCGTTTACATTTAAGTAAATGGATATACCTATATTTCATATTTGCTACAAAACGAAATTATGAATTGTAATTTTGAATGTAAACGTGATTGTGAACAGTAATATTAGTGATTTGCGTTATGGTGACTGCGATTTCTTATCACCGGCGGGTGAAATATCCCTCATCGCTATTTATTTTGAAAAAATCTTTGGAAATGCAATTTACCTAATGGCGATCCTGCAGAAATAGAAGTAATTGATAGGGACACGATATCGAACCGAAAGTATCGATATGGTACTCATTTAAAGGATCGCTTTAAAAATATCGGGTACTCATTAATATCGGAATAAAAATACTCGATATTCCAAATATCGATACCAAAAACCAAAAAAATTATCAGAATATAGGTCTCGCATATAGGCCGCTGGGGTGTAGTGGTTAGAAGTGCGCAAACCTTGAAAATGAAAAACAGCTTCCCATAAAGTACAATCGCCATTCAGAGTCGACACAAAACTGTAGGCACCCCCTTTGTGCCACAACATTAAGGCCCACGCGACAAATCGGAGGAGAAGTTCGGCCAAACACTAACTATTGTGTAAGCGCCGGACTTTATTATTATTACAACACGTAGAGATTGAGGTGTTGACTTAAACACCGAGGCCGCGGGTTCAAATCCCCCCACATGCAATCCTAACCATAGTACAAATTTCTGCACTTTAAAGCCCAATTTATATCGGGAAGAATTGTTACAGGCCAACCTTTTATGCGTGCGTAAAAAGCTAACTCAAATTCCAAGATTTGTCTTGCGTGACATTTCGATTTGATGTTTATGCTCAATTGGCATTTTGGCGCGACTATGAATTCAAATTTTTCTCGGCAAACTTCTGTAATTTTGACAGAAATGCAACTCTGAGAAATCACGCACGCAAACAGTGTTGCCGCGAATCTTTTTAGCGGTAGCCAAAGTCCGTTAAAAAAGGGCTAAAAGAGAGCTAAAAAAAAGTCGTTGTGGCTAAAAATGGTAGCTAAATTTTTTACTTACATACATATATATTTTACATACGTATATAATTGTGAAAATTTTGTAAGCATTTATTTTATCGGAATATTCAGGATCAATAGTTTATTCAATACTCATCGGACGTATAAATTTTTGCTCCCGTAAATTCTGCTTAAAAATTGATAAATCGTGTTTAAAAGCTATAAAAATTATTAATTTTTGCTTTGCAAATAAGCTGATGTAACATAAAAGAAAATTAAAGTGGAAATTTAGAAAGACAGTGACTTTTGAGTTAAGTGGTGGCAAAAAACACAAAATGCCGCCACTGGAGTGCAAAGAGTGCAGAGGAAAATTAGTGCAAATAGACGAGTCAATTTTATGTTCAGGTGGCTGTGGCTGCTTTTTCTGTATCAAATGCAGCAATTTAACAAGAAGAGAAACTGAATTGATGAGTGAAAATGAAAATATTAAATGGTTTTGCAACCAATGCACATTGAGTAGCACAAATACAAAGTTTATTGAAATTAAACATTTGATAGAAAATGGTGGTCAAAACAAAGTTGGCAAAACATTATTCAAAGATATTGTTGAAGAAACAATATCTCGCAATATTCAGCAGTTGAAATCAAGCTTGGCTACGGAGTTTAATAAACTCCTTGAACATAATGTTGACATTAAAATAAATGAATTCCGAAAAGATATGCTCGCGGAGTTATCAAAAACAGTTGAAGACAATAGAGAAACATTAAGCGAAGTTTTGGCGGAAACTAATGTAAACAACAACAACACAAATGCTAACAAAGAATTGTCTTATGCACAAGCAGCCAAACAAAGGGAAAATATGATTGTTATTAAACCAAAAGATAAAGCAAAGAAAAACAAACATACGAAAGTGGCGCTTAAAAAAGTAATAGAACCAACAGAATGTCATGTGACAACAGTGAAGGAGATTAGCAACGGCGGAATAGTGGTGCAATGCAAGAATAAGGAATCATGCGAACTAGTGCAGAAGAAGATAGCGGAACAAATTGGAGATGAATTTGAAACGGAGAAATCTAAAGATAAGAGAGAGTCTAAAATGTTTAAAGTTATTGGTTTAACAGAGAGACTAAGCAGTGAACGCTTAGTAGAGTGCATTACAAAGCAAAACGGCATATGTGAGGGTAAAGAATTTAAAGTTGTAAAAATTTTTGAAAACTATAGTCGCAGAGATGAATATTATAATGCTCTTGTTGAGACTGATATCGAAACGTATGAAAATATAATAAAACAAAAGAGAATTAATATAGAGTGGGACTCTTGCATTACTGTTGAGTATGTAAGAGTATTTAGGTGCTTTAAATGCTTGGGATTTAATCACAGGGCGGATGAATGCATTAATAAAAAAGCTTGTAGCAACTGTGGAGCAAGTCACGACAGCAAAGATTGTTTGTCAAAAGTTCTTAATTGTGTAAATTGTAGCGAACTGGTTCAAAAAAAACTTATAGATGTGGATGTGCACCACACCGCGTTTGATAAAGAATGCCCA
>NW_016164007.1:9566-24063 GCF_001687245.7 Rhagoletis zephyria | reverse complement strand
GGCTGAGTCAGTGGATCGTCGGTTCGAATCCTACTGAAAGAAGTCTGATGAGGAAATGTGGTGATTTCCGAAATAGCTATCACTTCTACCATTTTTTTCGAATTATTGTTGCTTTTCCACAATAAATTTTCATTTAAAAAAATGGCCTCGAGCTCATTATAAAATTGTTGAATATATAATTGTTAAAAGGCCAAAAAATAACAAAAAACAAATTTTTAAATAATTTTAATTATTTTTTTTTATAAAATTTTAACTCATTGTCTCATTGCCTTGCAAATAAATCCAAACTTAAAAGATTGAAAAAAATCAACAAAGTTTCCTCAAACTTTCACAGTTTTTGTTCAGAATTTGTAGACATGTTTTGGGTTAACATTGTTTGTAGCCCATCCATTCCACATAGTATAATAAGGATCAAGTTTGAAGTGTCTAAAAAATACCATTGATTTTTTGAATTTTTTCTGTTTGCGGTGTTGCGCACTAGGAAATCTAATTAAAAAGCTCGAAATTTTTACGAAAGTGTGTTGATTTTTTTAATTTGCAAAAAGATTGAACCTTGGATTTGTACGGTTTTTTTTTTAAGTATAAACTGTATTTTTATAAAAAAAAAAATACATAATAAGATAAATGGTCAAATCTTGTCAATATGTGAGTGTCGTAAAGTTTTGATAAGCACTTGAAATGCTATTAAAACGTCAAAACTTATTACCGAATCCAAAAAGATGTCTCTTTTATCCATTAACTATAACTTTGTTGTTGAGGTTGTGCTAGTGCTTTTACGAAATTGCTGGTTGACGGCAATAAAATCAATAAAAGCGCGATCACATCCTCACCGCATAAGTGTTCGACACCAACTGACGGTATGCAGTTTTATAGTCGATTCAATTTTAGTATTATAAAGTGAAAGTGCAGCTAAGAATTCATGTTGATTTTTAATATTTTTTTGCATTTTCTTTATACAAATTGGAGGTACAAAAACTTCAGTATGGAAGAAAAAGTGCAACACCTTCAACGAAAAAAGTTCTCAAAAATCTACGCGAATTGAATGTACTATCTCGATCATTTAAACATCTCGGACTCGCCCACCACTAAAAATGATTATTTAAATCTAAAGTATATATTAAATGATATTTAATATTTGCTTTAGAGATGAAATTTCGACAAATTTGTTTAAACAAAAATGTTAAGCGCATATGCAGAATGTGGAAGCGAGATTCTTCTGCTTGCGTTTCTATGTTTATATCAATTATCAGTTTAAGCACATACGATTAAATGTAAAAAAAAATATTTTTAATTGCGGATCCGAAAGAAATATTTATTAGTTGCATTGAGTTACGCAAAAATAGTGCCGAAAATCAATCGAAGGTGCCGGCTGCTTCCGAAAGGGCCGAAAATGGCACAATGCACACTCATTTTCCATCACTGTCTCACATACAATCTCACTATTCTGTTGACTTCGTTTTCCCCTTCCGATAACTTTTTGCTTCCGCGCTTGCCCAGCACCGCTGTGCAAAGCTTTGCACGCGCAGTCGCCCGCAACGCATATGTGCTGATTTGGGCATCCCTAATCTACAGCAACTGACGATAGTTGCAATTCGTAATACAAATTTTCTTTCCAGTTGCGTTGCCAGCTGGCAACCGAACCGTGGTTGCGTTGCTATCCGTAATCGACCCATAAAACTTGCAACAAAATATTTCGGAAAAATGTTAATGAAAATAGCTGACGACCAAACAGTTTAAGCTTAAAAATCTGCATAAAAATATTTTTTAAAAATTTTAACTGGATTCGATGAGATTTTTGATGCTGTTTTTTTAACTTTTTTTCAAAGGCTGCATTTCTTTATTCATTCTGAACGTTTGGAATAAACTTTTTTGTTTACTTATTCTTAGGATGTTCCTGATGATATGTTAACGTATATTTCAGATGCATTCTGTTTATTCTGGCTGTGAAATGGGATTATCTGGAATGTATTAAGAAACGCAGACAAAGATTGGTATAAGGAAAACTTTAATAACTGGACCAAACCTGTTCCAACTGGCCTTATGAGGTACTATTGGAAAGGTATTTTCTCATCGTTTTTATTTCTTTGCAAACAAACTCATTCCAAATATGAAAGATAAATGAACGAGCGTCATTCCAAGTTGAATTAAGATGTGTTGGCATTTGAAAAAAAAAACCATAAAGAGTGGGAAAATACATTTCCAATACTACCTCATAAGTCTAAATCGGAATAGTTTTGGTCCAGTTATTCAAGTTTTTCTTAAACCAATCTTCGAAAAAAGATAAAAAAAGAGCATCAAAAATCTCATTATTACGAATCCGTTGAAAATGTTTTTAAATATTTGTATGCATTTTTTTTAAGCTTAAACTGTTTTGTCATCTGAGGCGATTTTTTTCGAAATGTTCTTTAAGAAACTACTTTTATTCATAAAAACTCCATTTTTGGAGGTGTTTGCAAATCGGCCCAGCTCACGTAAATCTTAATAGTATTTTTCCGAAATATTTTGGTGGACGTCTTCAAATACCTATAATAAATTTTGTAATTCCGGCGGAAAACCCGCAACTTTTTTTGGTGATGAAGTCTAATGAACATGCATACATACATACATATCAAGTTCTAACCGCTAAAAATATGTAAGCGACATTTTGGCACAATTTTAATTTGATGATCTAGGAACATTCTGCATCAAAAATAAAAGTTTGAAAAAAAAATGTCTCTACATATTTTTAGCGGTTAGGGCTTGATATGTGAAAATTACGTGAGTGACGGAAAACTAACTCACGCACGCTCACGCCAGCAAAAATTTCAGTCACGCATGAACACGGAAGTTAACGTGTCACGTACAAAATCACGTTTTTTTGCACACATAAAACATTTCCATGAAGTTTCGTAGGACGCCGTTAAGTAAATGTGCTTCGCTAGAAATATGTACATAATCTGGGTCGTTTATATAACAGAGATTCGACTACTGGGAGCCAGCTAAATTTCACGTTTCAGTTTCAAGATAATAATTACGACTTCTCGCGCTGTCTTTTTCTTTAAATTGATTTATTTAAAATATTTGCAACCATCATTTGCTTAGATACTTAACTTATTTTTAAAATATGTGTAGATTTAAAAGTTCCGATATTTAGTATTACAATATACAGATGATTTACATTCTAGCCCACCGTATTTTTAACTATTATACGTAAAGTGATTTTAATTGGTTTCGTGCTAGTTTAATCCATTTTCTCGTTTTTTTTTAAATATAATATTTTCCATACAAAAATGATAATTACTCTTACTGGTGTTTAAGCTGATATATTCCGTTAATGCAATATAATGTATTATAATATACAAATACATATACTCGTACGTAAGGCGTGCGTGGTGTTTGATAATCAGTTTTTTGAATGCATCAGATGTTATTTACATATCTAGGTGGCGACATATGTAGATAGAAACAAGAATGCAAACCTAACATTTTTTCGCGGGATTTTAGTGGGCATTATACTATTAGATATCGTGAAGAATAATGGTTTGGTGTATACACATTGGCGTACTGCAATTAATCTCTTATTTTAAATTCTTAATATTTTCTAACAAGTTACAATTCGCAGATGAATGTTTTTAAAAATTGCATTTCAAATTACATTTATCTTATACAAATATAAATATGTATGTACAGCGCTAATCTGCACTAGTTTTTCGCCATATTTTTAGTACAAAATATGAATAACAAGTTGAAAAAAGTGCTAGGAAACAGAGCAACAACCTTTGCTGTTTCAAGCCACAGACATCTGTAAATGCAGCTGTTAACTCCGCGACGAATAAATTTCTTGATATGCACTTTTTATTTGCTGTGGTGCTCCAAAGAAAAGTTTCCTTATTGGATTTTAAGATATTTTAAACAATCATCATTTTCATATTTGTTTTGCATGTATAACAGCACTACTGGGGGGTTACTTTGTAATGCGATGCGAAAACAAATGATTCACAGGGGTGATTGCCTATCGCATCGCATTTCTCTGTCGTATGGCATTATAGAGAAGCCACTCTGCAAAGGACTTTCAAGAATGCAGTGTTATGGTCCAACATGAATAATCTGCTACCCTACGACAGTTTCTTTGAATTCAATCAATTTTAATTACAACCCACTATAGCAAATAAACCATACGTGTATAAGCGGATTTTTTTTGTTGTATACTTGTTTCTCAGAATTTTATCATTTTCAACAATTTGGTCTTCAGTAGGTACGTACATATTTGCTCACTCCTTCATATGTAGATTATTGCACTGCTCATGAAACATTTTAGCCAGAGTTCAGTATATGATACATATGTATAGCGACCATATTTTTTTAAGTAAACCGAAAATGAATTTTCTGGGTTCCCGAGCGTCGGGGATCGCCAGGCAATGAAGGGAATTAACTAGGAAAATCCCAGTCAAGAATTGATGGAAACAGGCCTTAGCCTCTAGTTTTTATTTGATTGACTCTCCATTAACCTAGTAGTATTTGGTATTATCACCGAACAATGTCTAATAGGAAAACACGGAAAGCATATAGACTTCCGCTCTAATGAATTCTGTCGCAATTACAAGGACCAGGAGGTGGTAGGGAGCTGCAAACACTTTCACTGACACAGACCTCTTCTGGGTGAAACAGGACAACGTAACCTGAGACATATATTTTTCGATCACCTTCTTCACTTCGTTAGGGCAAGGAAGAGTGAAGTAGGCGGGGTAAACCTTCGGCCACGCTAGTGATATCACAATCGGCCTCTACATTCCTTATCAAGAGTAATAGACAAATCTAAACTAACCTATGGCCAATTCCTACCGAGATGTTTGGCCCGTAAAGCAAAATAAGCTTTGTAGAATTTTAGTTTTCTATGTTCTTTAGGACAACTTTCACTTACATATATTCTACGAGATAAATGATAAGGGTGAGCTTGTCAACTTTTTTGTATTCTTGCTCTTTGTGTAAAGAGTAGACCTACCCGGAAGTAATTGTTAAAATAAATTAATATATTACAAATTCAACGGATCAGAAAAGGTATTTTAAGAGACAGCTTTTAAAATAAAGGACAACAAACGTTTTAAAAAAAATAAACAAAGCAAAAAGGCAGCACCTTGAAAAGGTCATTCCTTTGAAATAAAGTACTGATGGTTCACGTATACATATGCAGCATTTGTTAAACTTTTTATACAGTTTTTGTTAGCAATGGACAAACACCAAAATACGTATGGAATTCTTATAGACTGTGTTTCGCCTTTTCTTTTATTTTTCGCTTTATTCTTGGATTCAGTAGTACACAATGAAATTCTGTAATTGAGATTTCATCAAAACACATCTAATAATTCAAAAACGTTATTTAAGGACTATACAAATAAATTCACTTTTAAAGATATACAAATTATAATTATAAACATTGCGAATGTCCGTACGAAAATTACATTTTTTATAACTTTTTAAGTGTTACATTACATTACATATGTATTTCAACAGTTTGTAATAATTTGAAGATATAAAACAATGAATAAATCTTTACCTATTACATAAATCATAATAAAAAGCACAACACATGTTCATACATACGTACATGTATTACATAGTAATGTCGAAATTAGGTTTTCGCCGTGGTCCTTCTGAATGTCAAAATGATGTGTTTGTTGTAATATGAATTCGCCTTGTTTACAACAAACACATCATTTTGACATTCAGAAGGACTGCGGCGAAAACCTGAATTTGCCAGTAACACCACCTTGTATAAATTCGCCTTGACAATGACGATGGCAAGAACAACGGATATGATCACCATCTGTCATATTAAATCTGCTTAGACCGACAACACAATCAGTAGTACTCAGTAGCTCAGTTATGCAAGACTTAGGGCCAAATTCACAGTGCGTAGTTAACTAAGAATCGGCAGTTAAGTACAGATTTTCAGTACAAAAATCTCCAAGTTTCTATGTATACAATTTTCAAGTCAAATCAATTCTAAGGGCCAAATTCACAGTGCGTAGTTAACTAAGTACAAAAATCTGTAGTTAACTAACGATTCTGAGTTAACTACGCACTGTGAATTTGGCCCTTAGAATTGATTTTACTTGAAAATTGTATACATAGAAACTTGGAGAACTATAGATGTTTGATTTCTAAGTAATGTTTCTAAGTGCAAAGAGAACCGTGAGAGAATCATGCTGCCATATCATTTGTACACTTATTTTTAATAAAAATCCGCCAAATATGCCTACAACAATTATTTTTTTTATAAATGCAATTCATATGGATATCGGAAAACAAATTTTGAAATAAAGGCAGAAAATAAAATAACCAAAATCACAATTTGATGCGCTTAAATACATTTATTTCAATTGTAATTTTTATCCAATTTTACCTCAAACAAATTAAACGTTTACAATTTTGCGTGTACAAATACAAATGCTGACGATAAAAAAAGAAAAAGCAATAGATGACACGGAGAGTAATAGTTTCTAAGTTTCTATTTAGGCCAAGTCTAAGTCTTGCATATCCGGGATTTTGAGTGTCTCGCCTTCGAAGTGTAGAAACAGAGCAAAGAGAACGAGCAAAGCGTCAATTATAAACGTGCATTTTTTAATGCATAGCGTCGATTTTAAAATATTTTGATTTCTTCTCTATGCTTGATGATATTTCCTTTGCTATTTAGATGTGATTGACTCAAAACTATAAAAAGATTACAAGATTGTAGAATTTTTTAGAGTTTTACGATAAATATCAGTTTTTTAAATTTCTCGCTTTAATTCTGGAATTATGCAAATTCTATAAAAACAAGTCAATTTTTAACAAAATAAAGAAAATTAAATTATAAGAGCTAAATTTAATTACATTTTTAGATGTTATGTTGCTCTTTCAACGCTTTCCTCGCCGCTGCACTATGTTCTTTGCCTTAGTTGTTGTTTACATGTATGAAGGGTTTGTCTTTTCCAATCGTAAAAATTATATAATTTGCTTCCCTTACATTGTTTTCATTGCATTACACTTATGTTATAGTGATTTTTCTCCCCAAGTACATAGAAACTCCTTTTGGGGGTAACGGTGCACGATAGTGGGCAAATAACAAAACAATAATACACAGGCGTAAGAGGTTTTTTTACTTGCTTAGTACTAAATAGTTTTGGCTTTCTCATAACGTTTTCAATAATAAAAGGACAGAAATAAAATTTCAATAATTAACGAAATGTCTAACTTGCTCCAAACAATGCAGCAATATTTAAATATACTTTAAACATCCATAGATGCGGGATAAGAAGGGTAGGGAGGATAAATTTGCATTACATGTGAATCGTTGCAGCTGTGTAACGTGCCTCTCCACGTCGCCATGACCATTGACTTGGGCGGTACTGAAAAATTGATATAAAAAATTTATTATTGACTTAGATATAGAAATATGAATTTAAATGATGTTGTAATGATAGATTAAAAGTTGTAACAAAATAAAACTAAACCAACTTTGACCGGTCGAGTAATTTACAAAACTTTGTTCAAAATTTTACAACTTAAATTTTCATAAAAAACAATTTCGTATGACTGGACAGAAAAATGTTTGACAGCTATTTGTAAGAAATTTGTGTTTTGATAGAAGTTAAAGAAGAAATAATGATTTCATTTTGATTGTCGATGCTTCCGACACGTTAGGAGTATGATTGGATTATTTTGGAACGAATTTCCGTCATTCCTTGACAAAATTACACTGAAGATGGCACAACGCCAAAACAGGTTTGTCTCCAAACTAAAATTGACATGGGATGACGGAAATTCGATAAAAAATATATAAAAAATAATGCACTTAGAAAGAGTATGGTGAAAGAAATCTAAAATTTACGTACATTTTTTATGCTTTGCCCATTATGACTGCATTTTGTCAAACATTTAATTAAAATAACTTGTTTCTTTCATGCCTTGACAAGACTACATATTTTATCCCTAGTAAAACCTAAGCAGCTTTTATAAAGATTCAACAGAAGAAAGCAAAAATAAATAAAAAATGGCGGGAAGAGACATTTTATATACTTATGTATTTCTACTACATTTCTTAGCCGAATTCAATGATTCTTTTCATGTCTGAAATGAAGACCACGTACAGTGCAAACATATTACTTTTCCTGCCTGACGGCACAAGGTAAATTTTTTAAAATACTCGGACTACCAAGCAACCAAGCGAGAAACTTCTTTTGGACATACTCCTTACCAATTTTTTAAATAATTAAAATAGTCATTCAATATGATTAATAAATATCGGAGAATGTGAATAGCCCAGGATTAAGCAAAATTACATTTAATTTAATATGTGATACCTAATTAGTATTAAAATATCCTCTTGGCGTCGCTGTGGTGTAGTGGTTAGCAGTGCGCGCTACCATTCCGTAGGGCCTGATTCAAGCCCGGTTTCCGATCACCATGAAAAAATAGAACACTTGCTGAAGTTTTGTTTTATCCTCAATATTCGTACAACTGTAGGCTCTCAAACATTAAATATGCAACAGCTAAATAAAAATGATTGCACTATTGAGCAGTACACTCGGATGTGTAAAACAAACCATTTCAACTAAACTCTTTAAAACTACAAGTACTGTAAAATATTTTTATATTTATTATTAACCCTAATTGTACTAATTCATTATCATGTTTTACTTCGTTTATTTAAGGCTAGCTTTTCAGTACACCGTTAAATCTAACTGTGGTTCAAACTTAGTTTAAACGCTCGAACTAACTGGTTCAAACTAAGATTAGGCAATCAAATGTCGGTCAGTGGATGATGTAGTACATACATACTAGGGATGCCAAAATATTACGAAAATTGGGATCCCGGGAATTCGGGATATTTTTTAGGTAATCCCGGGATTAAAATTGAGTCATAAATTTTATGAATATGAGTAAAAATTCAATATCTGAAAGCATTTAAACATACCATTAAATAAAACAATTTAAAATTTACGATAAACTGATTGTAAAACTCATATATCGCTAGCTTAGAAAAGTTGCTAACTTCACTTTTAATGAAAAATCATATTTTGATATAGGAGGCTAGATAAATTAAAATTGCATCGTTTCGAAAAGGGTAAAGGTCCTTGTTTTATTTATGTTTTCTCGTTTATATTCAATGAAAGGAAAATTTGCTAAGGTCAAAAAAAGCTCCGAAAATTCGATAAGGCCAAAAAAGTTCGAAATCTTTTAATAAATATCGAATCCCTCCGATTCGTATGGAGTTTTGCTTTGCTTTAAACAGGCAAAATGTTGTATTCAAAGTATTGCGAAATACTTGAAGAAAATGGCTATACGAAGTTTTTTCCTCTCCTGTACAATTTTTAAATTGGGACTTAGCAACTTTGCACTCTACGCTAGCGATATTTATTAAATCAGACAAATTTTAAAATAAAATTTTTTTTTAATTGTATTTAAAAAACCATGTGATTGAGGAACGTATACATCACAAATAATAATGAAACTACCAGGTACTTTTGAAAGTGACGATTAATAAAAAAAAACATAAAACAAAAATATACAACAACAATTTCTCTAAACATGTTTATTCTACTCTATAAAGAAATGGCGAATGGAGAATTTTTTGCCATTTTTTTCGCAATTTACTGGAAATTTTGAGGGTGTACGAGTCAAACGGATCTCAGAATCGGATTCAGCGGGTCGAAATACATGTTTGTAGTTGGGTCTGGTTAAAAACACACACCCCTTTTCAACATATAACGTGTATATAAATTTAAAAATCACCGCAATTTAACATTTTTAGAGTTTTGATGGTTTTTAATTTCTTGAAGTTTCCCCTTTTTAATAACTTGAGTGGAATTCCAAAATTTTCTAAACTTTCAAAACTTTGTGAATTTGAGAAATTTTAGTAAATACCAATAATTCAATATAATGATGAATACTAGATTTCTAGAAGTTTTTTATTTTTTTTAAATTTTGAGAATTTTAGGAATTCTAACAAATTTTTCTAAGTAAAAGTGTCGAATATACGAAATTGATCAAACGAAATTAAAAGTTTTCGAATGTTCAAAACATTTTCATATTTCCGGGATACCGGGATCCTGGGATTGGCATCCCTAATACATACATATGTATAATGCATGAGACACCAAACAAATTCTTGAAATTCCGTCTACAATTTTTCAGAAGTTTAGGATGAGATCGTATTAAAAAAATAAACAAATAACAGTTTTTCTGGATCTAGTTACAAAACAACTAAACTATGAAGCCGTCTTAAACTAGCACAGAAAAACTGGCCTTTAGCTGAGGATTTGGAAAAACACAATTTAATATGAATACTCTTGGAGTAGAAGTTATCGCATCCAATATATTTTTTAATCCAATATAAGTTTATTTTTTGGATGGGGTGATTGTATAGAGTGCAAAATTACCGGAACCAATTTGCCACTTTACCTTGTATGTATATAACTTTTTTTATAACAGAAACGAAAACTTTTAGCAGTAAAATATTTTTTTTTTTCTTCAAAAATATCGAGCGGACGCGTGGATAGTATGTATTTGAGCTAAAAGTTAAAAACTTCTATGGAAAGATTCAAGAGATATATATCTCGATCCTTAGTTTTTCGCAGGGTAACTTTTTTAAATAAATCCAAAACCTCCGAAAAAAGACAAAATTTCACCTGGAAGCTCTTCGTCTAATCATAGCAAACAATATTCATTCATTCAATCCTACTGCGAAAACATTTATTTTTATATTGCAAAAATTCTTTTGAAAGCTTATAATATTTTTTTTTTATTATTGATGATTCCAAAAGGGTTTACCTCCAATCCAAAATTGACAATGGAGACGGAAAATCAACGAAATCTCTTGCAATCACCTGTCAGGTGCTCAACATGCAA
Source organism: Rhagoletis zephyria (assembly GCF_001687245.7). Lineage (NCBI taxonomy): Eukaryota > Metazoa > Arthropoda > Insecta > Diptera > Tephritidae > Rhagoletis > Rhagoletis zephyria. Next base: position 13,194 of record NW_016164007.1, on the reverse strand, counting down.
CATTAAGGGTGGGATGGTAGAGACCACCTTGCATTCAATTGTGTGTCACTAGCTAGGTTTCTCCACTGTGGCTGCCTTTCTCGATAGCTTGGGGTCAAATCTAACCTTGTTAGGCTCATACACCGCATAATCACCGAATTGCTTCTTCTGCTTTATTGACGCTGTAACCGTTGTAACGATTTTGACCGAGTCCACAACAGCAGGCCAGTCGTTTCTCTTCCGTGTCAACTGACGCCAATTGGAAATGCCAAGTGAAGCCAGTCCTTCTCTACCTGGCCATTCGAACGTGACCCGAGTTGAATATCTTCAGAGCTGGAGCGTTTCTGTCGTGACCTAGCCAGCGGAGCCGCTGGATTATAACTCGCGGCAAATGTCTATATCGTTGTAAAGCGCATACAGATCATCGTTAAATCGTCTGCGGTCTTCGCCATCGCTAACGCGCAAAGGCCCCTAAATCTTTCACAGAATCTTTCTCTCGAAAACTCCAAGAGCCGCTTCGCCAGATGTTTTCATTGCCATGCCTTCGCGCCATACACCACCACCAGCAAAGAGATGATGAGTGACTTATAGAGTGTGTTTTTTGTACGACGAGAGAGGACTTTACTTCTCAATTGTCTACTCAGTCCAAAGTATCATTTGTTAGCAAGAGTGATTCTCCGTTGGATTTCAAGGCAGACATTATTATTGGTATTAATGCTGGTTCCCAAATAAACGAGGTCGTCTACGTTTGCAAACTTGTAACTGTCAACCGTGACGTGGGTTATTTAAACAACGCATTTTTAATAAGGCGGCAACTCTTTAAAAAACCAAAACAGGTCTGTAAGTCAATATTTTTCATCTGACGCCTCATTTGGAAACGCGACAGAACAGTGTAAACTGATGCTCTTCCGAAAAATAAAAACTTATTAGGCGGCAACACTTTTCAAAAAAATAAGACGTTCTTTCTTGCAAATCTTTAGATCAAGCCCATTTACACGGCACCTTATGTAAGTCTTATGATTTTAGAAGCAGGTGGTAACCCTATTCAAAAAACTGNGAAAAATAAAAACTTATTAGGCGGCAACACTTTTCAAAAAAATAAGACGTTCTTTCTTGCAAATCTTTAGATCAAGCCCATTTACACGGCACCTTATGTAAGTCTTATGATTTTAGAAGGAGGTGGTAACCCTACTCAAAAAACTGGGACCTTCTATCACATCTACAGGCCTAGCCCTTTCATTTGGCACCTCTTCTGTTTTAATACAACGAACGGTGTAAGTCTTATGATTTTAGAAGGAGGTGGTAACCCTACTCAAAAAACTGGGACCTTCTATCACATCTACAGGCCTAGCCCTTTCATTTGGCACCTCTTCTGTTTTAATACAACGAACGGTGTAAGTCTTCTATTTTAGAAGCAGGTGGCAACCCTATTCAAAATACTGAGACCTTCTTGCACATCTACATGCCTAGCCCTTTCATATGGCACCTCTTCTGTTTTAATACAACGAACGGTGCAGATTTTATAATTTTAAAAAAGGTGGCAACCCTATGCCTTGTGGTACATACATCTAGAGGCTAAGCCCTTTAATTTGGCACCTCAGTTTTGAAAATCGAATAATCGGTGCAGATCTGATGCCGTTAACAAAAACTCCCTTCATGTATTGTATGTATACATACATATGTATACAGATTTGAACTAACCCTGGTATTTGGGTATAGGGGTTATTAAAATCCATGTAGGAGCTTCAAAACTATCACATTCCTATATACACAGCTCTGGAATACTTGATTTTTAACTTTGACTTTTATTTTTGCCTGAAAAAATACTGTATACTATGTATAGACACATTCGCGAATGCGCACGTTTAGTACATTCAAGGCTGTGTTAAAGCCTGTTCTGTTACAAAAAAAAGCGTTGTAAAATCAAGTTGATAATGTAAAAAATCGATGGATAAATAAATAAAAAATTATTAAGGGCCGGTTGTTCAATGTTTGATTAGCACAAATCGGAGGTAGAAGCTCCGGTTAAATACAACAACTGTTTTATCGATCACATGTTATATGCATGATGTCGAAAACGTCGATAATGATGTTTAACCGGCAGGTAGTGATAACCAGACATTGAACAACCGGCCTTAAGTGGTCATATGAAAATGCGCAAAGATTTTTTGTATGAAAAATTAGCAGGAAATAATGTTACTCATACGCCATGGACACCTGAAGATATGGCACCCTGAAATTGTGCATATGGAAACTGTGCATACGAAATAATGCATATATACACAGTTTCGGTTGAAAAACGAAATAATGCATATGAAAAAAATCGAAATAATGCATATACGCACAGTTTCCGTTGAAAACCGCAATAATGCATATTAGAAAAACCGAGATTATGCATATGCACTCTTTCGTTTGAAAACCGAAATAATGCATATGAAAAAAACCGAAATAATGCATATATCCACAGTTTCGGTTGAAAACCGAAATAATGCATATGAAAATACCGAAATAATGCATACATGCACACTTTCGTTTGAAAACCGAAATAACGCATATGAGAAAAACGAAGTAATGCATACATGCACAGTTTCGGTTCAAAACCGAAATAATGCATATGACAAAAACCGAAGTAATGCATACATGCACAGTTTCGACTCAAAACCGAAGTAATGCATATGACAAAAACCGAAATAGTGCATACATGAAAACGAACTTCTTTCGGAGTAGGCGGCCTTCGGCCGCGCTTAGGGACTATAACCCTTACTAACTAGAACTCTCCTTTCTGTGTTGCTGGAAAAGCAGGGCGGAAGTATTTTTGCGCAGAACTTTTTTCTGCGTAGGCGGCCTTCGGCCGCGCTTAGGGATTATAACCAGGGACGTGAACCGGATGAAAAATTTTGTCGGTTCGGTTCAGCGGTTCGAACTGTTTTTCCTCTTTTGGATTGGTTCGCCAAAGCGGTTTTTTGGTCTTTGAACCGGGGTTTCGGTTCGGTTCAACGGTTCGAAAAACAAACAAGTAATAAAGTCTAAGTTCGGGCGGAGCCGAACATTCAATACCCGGCGCAAGTATTAAATATATGATTTTCACCTTTCCGAAAGCCACCGCAACATGGTATACCGGGGTGTATCAATTTTGAGTAATTTAGCGTCCTTAAATTTCAAAATATTGAAGTTTGAAGCTTTTCTGAAATTTACCGTTATATGAAAAGCGTCCTCAATTTTAGTCAGATTTCAATGATTTTCAACGTTTTGTTTTTATTTGGCAAGCACAATAGCCACACCGAGCTTGGTATAAATTGGTAGACCGGTTACCGAGATACATATGTATATGTGATCATAAGTGGGCGGGCCACGCCCGTTTTCCAAAATTTTATCATGAACGTATTTCTTGGTAAACGATTGTCGCAGGCATCAATATTGAATAAATTAGCTTTAATATTTACTGATTTATCGAAGATTTCGTATTTCTCCAAATTACCGATATATGGGAGATAGGCGTGGTTATTGTCCGATTTTGCCCATTTTCAATACCATCCGTTCTACGCCCGAAAGAAGTGCGCATACAAAGTTTCGTTAAGACAATCACCGCTTAATCGATTTCTCTTTTTATTCTGATCATTTATGTATACATTTGTCTATATCTATCTCG
>NW_016164007.1:7099-7236 GCF_001687245.7 Rhagoletis zephyria | reverse complement strand
TCGAACTAGCTTGGTCCTAAATATAAGCATTTAAAGAGAGAGTCGTTACGTGACAAAAAATGGAAGTTGATTTTTTCTTTTCTTACAAAATCGCAAAACTCTGCGAATTGTGGATGGCTATTTTCATAAAACTTATT
>NW_016164007.1:0-7080 GCF_001687245.7 Rhagoletis zephyria | reverse complement strand
CTGCGAATTGTGGATGGCTATTTTCATGAAACTTATTTTAATATGATTTGGAGCAATTCTAGTTGTTTTTAGAGTTTTTTGAATTAATGCAAATTGTTTCAATTCTCTTTTACAACCCCAAGTGACGTAGCGTCACGTGACATAAATTTCCATCGTTATATTTTTGTAAATATTGCTTTTAAATGAATTCTTAACGCAAATAAAACATGTATTTTATGTAGAATATACTTTATATTTTGACTTCAGCGCCAATTCAGGGTCAATTTGTTGGAAATCTATGATTTATTATGTTTCAACTACATACGCCAAATTCGAACCAAATCGGACCATAAATACGGTTTTTCGAAATATCTCGACCTTGGCGCCACCTAGGAAGACCATTTTACTCAAACATGATTCTACTTACATAGCCAGTATATATTTTAAAAAGCAGACAAATCGGCCCGTAAATACGTTAGATATAAGACTTTTATTTTTTTTGCCGTGGTGGACCTTCCGATGGAAACACCCATATGAAAAAAAACGAAGTAATGCATACATGCACAGTTTCGGTTGAAAACCGAAATAATGCATATGGCAAAAACCGAAATAAAGCATACATGAACAGTTTCGGTTGAAACCGAAATAATGTCTAAATGCACAGTTTCCATATGCGCAATTTCGGTGCCCCGAAGATATCTCGAAAACTTATCCATTGAATAAAATATTAACTCGATTTTCGGAATCAGCGAGCAATTCTAAATAGGAGTTGGATAGTGGCGTCCGTTGAACATTTTTCCTGTAAACCAGTGTTATTTTTCAGTTTTTTCCTTTTTTTAGTGCCTACTTTTGCCTTTTTTACTATTTCTAGTGCCTTTTCCTGCCTATTTCGTTATTTTATTGGGCGTTTTTTATTGGTTTTTAGGTCCTAAAATCCGTTCCCTGCTTATAAGACTTTTAGCAGTACTTGTTGAAGGTCAATTAATGTTGCTTGATATACTACTTAACCGTTTAGCGCCTGAAGCTAAAAGCAGGTTATTGTCCGCACCCTGGTTAGACAGACTTAGAGCCATTTCAACAATATTAGAGTAGACTCTCTGTCCATGTACACATTCGCAAAACATTCGTATCATTTGATGCGAATGCGAATGTGTAAAATGATGCGAATGTAATGCAAATATTCGCAACATCCCTGATAGATACGGTGACCAGATTTCTGTGGCCAAAAATCAGGACATTTCTAAAGCATCGAATCCGAACATACAATTTTGTTTTTAGAATAAAAAGCCTGAATACTGTTTTATTTGAAACAAAACAAAGAGAAAAAAAAATTGAAAATTTTTTATTTTTTTATGAAAATATAACTTAAACCCTCGCGCCTTTTTCAAAAGTTATATAGGGGTCGCGGATTGCATAATCCGGCTCGAAGGACCATGTTGAAGTCTTCGATAAATAAAACCGCTCGCACTTCGGGTTTTTAGGAATATTTTATTTTATTATAATAAGTATAATCCGGGTGTTCGTACAAATGTAATAATTTCTTTTAAATTAAGGAACGAAAACACAGTTTTAATTTCCATGAAGTAAGTGGAGAAAATGGAGATAGGAAGACGACTTCATTAGGGTGTGCACGAAAGTCGTGGGTTGATAACCATTTGAAGCGAGAGCTTCACCATTCCGGTTCGATATAAACACAGGGTTGCATATCTCATATTTAAGAAGTCAACATTGGTCATTCAAGTGCAGCTTAGATTTCAAATCTGAAAACGAGTTTTTGAAGTTAATCAACAATCTCTACTTAAATAGCTCATCTGAATTGGGTACAACGATTGGCGGCTCGCCATTTGCTTTTTATTTTGATGTAAATTAAACTGATTTTTTCCTCAGGTCTCTGTCTTCTTCTATGTTGTGCATTTTATAGTGATGGCACGATTAATCGAAAAACCGATTTTAATCGGTTTTCTTTCGGTTAACGATTTAATTGTATCGAATTTCTCCTTTCAATTAGTCGAAAACATACCATCAAAAATTAATAACTTTACTCACGCAAAAACGTATGCATCAAAATAACGTAACCAAAAATTGGCTCTCTAACCACCCAATAATAGCTAGGACTTACCGTGATTTATGGTTACTTTGTTTGTTGAAAGGGCTGGCCATTTTCTTTCATAAAAAAACAAATCGTCGAACATACTTTGTATGGAAGANAGCTAGGACTTACCGTGATTTATGGTTACTTTGTTTGTTGAAAGGGCTGGTCATTTTCTTTCATAAAAAAACAAATCGTCGAACATACTTTGTATGGAAGAAAATGCATATTTAACACCGTCAGCAAAAGAATAGTTGCCAAATATCAACAGTAAGTTCTAGCTACTTCATACCGATGATGGAAAAGGAGGTAGAACTGTACTTTTTTCAATACTTTTACAATTTCGGTACAAAAACGCCATTTTAGGTACATTTAGTAAGTAGATAAATCTTTTTCTCCAGGAATCTTTTCGAGCCTTCTGCCAGTTATACAAAACAATTGCAGACAGATCCCTCTACCCGTAAGAGCTTTCACCTTAAGCAGGCTATGACATCTTCAACAGCGATAGCGATAAATGAAGACTTCGAATTGTCAAAAAGACTTACAATGGATGGTGCAAAGCTGGAGCAGCTTATAAGGATCAGCACTTAAACGCTGCACTGATTGACTCGCGAGAATAATACGTAACTACTTAAATATATTAATCAAATGTGGACATGGCGTAATGTACCCTTTAATAAAACAGTCGGTTTTTATAACTTATTAAATGATTTTTATTTATTTTAGATTTTAATCGAAACGATCGATTAATCGCTTACTTTCTTAAGTAATTAATTGCAATTAGTAACTGAATGCTTTAGATCAATCAAAAAACCGATTAAGCGATTATTAAATTGTTTTTGCCATCACTAGTATTTTACTCCTTGATTCTTCCTATTACACCTCAAATAGTTTGGAGTTTTCTAGAAACATTATTACAATTTATTATCTAATATAACTTATTAGAAAATAAATTGTGAATTATATTTGAAAATACTATTCACTGCTAATTAAAGCTACAGAACACTCCGTACGGCTATTCTTTGTCAATACTATTCATTAAAGGAACTCTATTCCAATGTCCATTCGCAGTAGTCTAAATAAAATCAACTTTAAGTTTGTTCTATGTTCGTACTTTCGATGATTTTACTAAAATCTAAAATCTATCTAAATATATATATTTTCAGTCAATATGGATAGCCACTGTATTTTTATAAGTGTCTGCTTATTATAAACCTTAGCTTTTAGAACTACTACTATTTTATTTTTTTTTTTTTNAGATAGCCACTGTATTTTTATAAGTGTCTGCTTATTATAAACCTTAGCTTTTAGAACTACTACTATTTTATTTATTTTTTTTTAATAAATGAAATGAAATACTTTACTCTTTAAAGTCCAAAAAACGGCTATGTTTAATACACTGTATTATACATAGGTTTATACATATATGCGAATCACTAATCATGAAACACTTCCCTACTTGTTACATGTTTTGCAAATAAAAAACCAGAAATGAATTTCCCTACAGGTATATTATGCAGTTCGTAACAAAAAAATATGGGTTTATTATAGGGCTGATGATTCGACTCAGTGTAGTAATTACCCGGTTACCCGAAAAAATGAGGGGAAGTAAAATTTAAACATATTTACGATTATATCCCGCAAACGAACCTATATAGGAAAATCTATAAGAATCTTCCATACCATATGGTGAAAAATAATATTATATATCCGGATCTCAAGGTAGTAGCAATAATTTTACGATTGTGGAACTATTATTTTGCATGGCTTTTATAACATCTTTGGCCGAAGGTGAAAGAGAATATCAAGTATGTATGTATGCATGTACAAGTATGTGAATAATTCATATTTAGCTGTCAGAGTCGGCGCAAACGGTAGGTCCATCCCCTTTGTGTGACATTAAGGCACACGTCACAAATCTGAGCAGAAGCTCGGCCAAACATTAACATAATGCGTAAGCGCCAATCTATTATTATTAATACTTGCAAACTTTCTGTAAACAGCCAGACAAATCCGGTGAGTCAAACATCCCCCGAACACCCTTCATGTGCATAACTGTGCATAAGTTGTCGTACAGAGCGTATGAGTAACCCCTTTAAATTTTGAGTGTAAAAATATTGTGTTGCCATTTTGGTGCTTTTGAAGCTAGATTTAGCTCTTTTTCTCCGAAAATTAGGTTTTAGCTTCTAGCTCTTTTTTTAGCTCTTTTCAAAATTATCTAGTACATTTGTAGCTCCAGTAAGTTTTAATTGTATTTGGTAATATATTAAAATTACAAATCTGTAATTTCATTGAATAAGTGTTGACTAAAATTTATTTGGCTTTGGTGATCCCAGCCTATTTTCGATACTTTCATGTTGTTCTATTTCAATTATAACTTAGAAAAGCTCCATTCCTAATGCAAATAGCGCGCAAGCAAAAGGAAAACGGGCAAGTAGTTTAGTCCATTAGTTTCTGTAACGTGCGCGGGAGCACACAAACCGGACGGTAATTCGAGCTCCGATAAGCTCAAATGGTGTATTCTCTCTCAAGCGGCCACAGTAGAAAAAAAAACCAAAACTTAAGCGTTGATAAAATTACAAATCTCGAAATGCAATGGAAAAACATACATTTGCATCCACGGGAAAATACAGACTCCACCATAAGCTCTTGGATCTAGGACCTAGATTCTAGATTAATAGATTCTAGATTAATTCAAAAATTAATTAGAAGAAAATACTCTTTCTGAACGCGCGGATTTGGTTTTTACCTTACTAATTTTACCTTTAAGGAGAAAAATAAATTTGGCTTAAACGTTTTTTTATATTTATAAAATTCGTTGCTTTTATTAAAATTGCGAAAAATGTAAAAACAACTTTACGTCAATAATTGCCCAACTTAAAAAAAATTAGCTCTTCATTTTAGCTACTATTAGTATTATTTCGCTCTTTTTAGCTCTTTTTTCGGTTTAGCTTCAAAATAATTTTTTCTTGCAGCACTCAAAATATAATACGTATGTACATATATGATATGTATGTATGTAAGTTTCGAAATTTTTGCAAACTTTGAAGCGTCTGGCAGAAGTTACTGCCGGCGAGAAGTGTCTGGCAATACTTAATATTGCTTTTGAAATATTAGTATTTAATATTTTTTTAAATATACATACAGTGACGAACAAAAGTCTTGGCACAGTGAATTTCGCAATATATGCAAACTTTTTTATTCTAATTTATTTTCGATAATTTTTTATAAAAATATTGTTCATTCTACACCAGAAAACACAATAATAAAATTTCTAAACTTTGTGCAAAACTCAAGAAAATTCATTAAATTTGCACACTAATTTGCAACTTTTTATTCAGATTTTTCAGAAAAATTCCAAGTATGCAGTTTTATAGCCCATTCAAATTTAGTGTCACAAAGTGCAAGCTTAATGTTGCTAGAAAATCGAGTTGATTTTTGGCAATTTTTTTAGTAGAAGGTGTTGCTCATTTTCTCCATCCAAAAAATAGTTGTCCGATATACTCTGTATGGAAGAACTTGCGTGAAAAAAATTACCAAAAATCAACGCGATTTTCTAGCGACTTCAAACTTGCACTTGAGAGATTAAAGACAGGAGCCACTTAACAGTAGAAAGTTTTTATTTTTCGAATTTTGAATTGTGTCGTTATTGCATAGGTCTATCGATATATAGGAGATAACTATAAGAATACAAATTTTGGAAAAAAATTAAACATAGGGTGTCCTTACGGTATTCTAGAAAAAAAAACTTTTTTTTTTAATAAAAATTTCAAAAATGGGCCCTTTTAATGGAATGAATAAAAAATATATGTAAAAATAGATTTTTTTTATTACTTTATTTAATAGTATGGTTTCTTAGCTTCCAAAATAGAAAATAAAAAGCTGCTCATTTTTTGCACTTTTCAAATAATGCGTTTTTTGCTAATGCATAAAATCATCTTTTCATTTCTTATCAGTGCCATCAGATACACACGAATCGTTCGATTTTCAAAAACGAGGTGTCAGATTAAAAAGCTTGACCTGTAGATTTAAAATAAAGGTTTACTTTTTTTAGAGTTACCACTTTCATTAAAAAATTAAATTCAAATCATTTAATGAGTTAATTAAATGAATTATTAAAATATTGGTATCAATCGAAATGCGTGTGAAAAGGGGTTATTTCTTAACTATATGCAGCAGTGTTGCCACCTGTTTAAAAAATCTAATTCCATTTGAATTAAGGGAATTATGTAATTGATATACATGGGTATCACCATATGGGAGTCAGAGGTTTAAGAAGGTTACAACTTACAAATATTTTGAACATGGTTGCCACCTGTGTGTAAAGTCAAATTTAGTTAAACTAAAATAAAAATTGCGTCAAACCAAAGCCTTACTTTTAAATTAATGGACTCTTAAATTAACTAAGGAGAGTTTTTACTCTTCACTTTCATCACATTTCTTGCTGTGTCTGTCTATTTTTTTCTTTTGTCTGATACCCATATTGATATACATATATCAGTTACCTTATTCCGTTAATTAAACTGAATTTGATTTTTTAAACATGTCACAACATTTCTATTAGGGATGTTAATTTTTCGGCTTTTCCCGATCCCGGAATTTTCGGGATGGCGTTATCACAATCCCAGGATCCCGGAATTAGCCCTGGGATTTAGATATTCGTTCCTTTTCAACAACTTGAATCAAAAAAATTGCTTCTATATTGTTTGAGAAGCTCTCCTACCATGAAATAAATAATAAATAAATGGGTTTGAAACCATGGCCATGGAACAATAATTCCAAGTATCGTCTTCCCAGAGAGCGCATATTCCGATCTGCCTTATTTAAAAAATATCAGTACACACTAAAACGTTTAGTGCTGGAAATATCCCTTTTTCCATACCCTATGGGGTATATGTTCCCGTATTTTTTTTAACAAACCATCTTACAGAGAACTTANCATGGAACAATAATTCCAAGTATCGTCTTCCCAGAGAGCGCATATTCCGATCTGCCTTATTTAAAAAATATCA
>NW_016164006.1:18243-33771 GCF_001687245.7 Rhagoletis zephyria | reverse complement strand
TGGTCAAAATATCGCACTCCTATTATTTTGTGGACAACTGTATATACGTATTTTTCACCGGGTTNCCAGAATTTTTTCTAAAGATTCTGATTAAAAATTTTGAAATTTGGGTGAAAAATTGCACAATTTTTATAATTTTTATACAAAGTTTAAAGTCTGAATTTATATGGTGTTTGTTGTATAGCCAGCTCGGCTTTTATAAAAAAATAATAAACATTAAATAAACAAAAGACAAATAGCCAAAACTGGTCAAAATATCGCACTCCTATTATTTTGTGGACAACTGTATATACGTATTTTTCACCGGGTTAACAGAAATAAAGTTACGAGCAAGTATACCTGTGCGTCACACTTTGAAAAACGCGGTTTTTGACCTTAAGCCCAGATTTTGAGAGTGTAGTTAAAATTCTGAGTATGCAGATTTTACTGCTTGAATAGACCTACAACAAGTGTGAACCTCGAAAAAACTATTAAATTTTTTTTTGTCATACAGTGTAATTTAGATCGTCTTTAATAATCTGTATATCGTCATTTAAAGTACAAAACCGCGTATCAACAAAATGCAAAGCCGCCTATGTGAGGTTGCATAAATTATTATCTACATAGTAAAAACACTCACATTTCAAAATGGTTCTCTTTTTTATAAAGCAATCGCATTTCTGGCTAGTATATTTCAGGACGAATGGATAAGGATTGAGCCAACAGCTTCTGTAAGCAAATCCAATTTTTGGCAGCAAATATCAGTTACGCGATTTTGATGATACGCGGTTTTGTACTTTATACGACGATATGCATGTATGTAAATGTGTATAGCCAGCAAAAACGGCGAAAAGAGATCCGAAAACTGAAAGAAAGGTGAATAGAAAAGTGCCACGAAGGGTTGTGCAACGAATACTTTTCCGGTTAGTTTTCTGAAATTTTTCATTCTGAACTTCACATATGCTTTTTCATAGTTAATTATACTCAGAAATTAATTATACTTTTATAAATACTTTTTAATATGTTCGTCTGTCGGCATAAGAACCTGGGACCTCATGAAAGCTTACAATAGTCGCACGCTTCTCTGCACACTCAGTTACTGTCGAATACGTATATGTACATATTTTCAAATGTTCAGTTTGAGCAAATGCTTATATTAAATATTAAAATTTTACCAAAATTGGAAAATACAAAGGTTCACAAGCACGAAATGGCAATACCGCTAACAATATTTGTATATTTGTCACTGGCATTTGTCATCAAGTGGCAAATCAGATATTTGGTCATTTGCGTAATTTTTATTTGGCTTATGTAGCAGTATTGCGTTCACACGATTTGGCCGCCAGGGTTGTTTTTCATTTGCCATGAGAAGGCAAATATTTGGCTTTTCTGATAAATGACAAATGTAATTTAGCGTTCACATGATTTGTCTATGAATTTGACAAATTTTTAGCCAAATGTACAAATCGTGTGACCCCAGCTTTAGATGAGTTAACCTCCACACTATTTAAAGCTGGAGACTACATATTTTCTACACGTGACTGTATATTCTCCTCGAAAGCACGGTTGTGGTGTCTTTCACCACGCTGGGGTGGGTCGCCATCCATTCTCCCCCTAGCGGGTTTTTGCGTGCTAGCTGACTAAGCCTTGTCACTATAATGGCTTGTGTCCCTGCTAACAAAGCTTTTGCCACTATCTGGGTGAACACGCTCACTCATCAACAGCTGATTTGCCGAAATTTTCGCGCCTTCTCTCCGTTTTCACACTTTATATCAGCTTTTTCACTTTTTGCCTTGAATTTGAAAGCTTATAGCTCACTTACACACGCGGATATGATTCTGTTTTAGCCCGAGATCGAGTCCTGTGTTAGTTTTCGACGCTTTGAAACCTTACGAACGTATTTCTCCGGGTAATTGGTTATTTCCACAAAAAAAAAATTGCGGGCTTTATGTTAACACGTCCTACTTCGCATACGTATGTATGTACCAAAGAATTACATCGATTTATTTTTGCCACTGACACCCCCAATGCGAACTGATGTCAGAAAAAAAACAAGTTTTGAAACGTGGGTCACAAAATATTGCGGAACGACATGTAAGCGTGCATGATAGTTCGATTTTCATTACATTTTTTGACGTTTCTCCTCTATTTACCAAAAGTAATCCATAAATTAGGGTTGCAAATGGAAAAAATATCTTCTTTAAGGGGATAAATTTTGTATTCTTAATTACGTATTGGATAGTTCAGCTCGAAAAAGCAGATAATCTGGTCATAAGTATGTCACTAAACAAAAAACAAATGACAATATTGTGAAATTTTTAAAGGGCATCAGTCTACAGAATATCCGATCGGATATCCGAATCCGGCTCTTATTTTTTACATGGTATCCGGAATCCGGTTATCCGGCAAAAGATCTATCCGGCACATCCCTACATTTTAGTCTGCATGTGGCCTTTAAGACTTCCCCACATATGATGACACGAATCGACAGTAATTGCACCAGTGTAATAAGAGCACTTCACACCACTCAAAAAAATTTAAATTAAATAAAGAGGCTATCAAGCTACCATTTTGGTTCTTTACTATCGAAACCAGATAGATTTTCGTGGACCCCCACTTACAACTCGTGGACCCCTTTATTTTGTTCATGTCAACGCAGACCCCTGTCGAGTCTCCCTCACCTCCAAAACCCCACAGCCCCCACCCCCTAAATTCGCCACTGTTCTGATATATTCAGACCTGCATTTTCGACCGAAAGTATAAAGAAGTCTGGTGCAGCTGATCCTTCGACGTCGGTGTTATCAAATACAACTGGATCCATAAAAACTAGCAGTGGTAACCGTGATCCATTTAAAAATCATGTCCTGAGTCAGTATGAAAAACTGGTACTTTCTCTCTTTTTAGGTACTACTGACAGCAAAGCTTCGGTGGCCTTAAGCGCAAACGATCAAAATGCTTCGTCGATCGTTTCAACTTCTGTACATTCTTCACGGAATACAAATTTCACTACTACACATACAAGTACATCTGGATTAAATAACAATAACAATAATGTATGCGATGAAAAGATTGGAACGCGTAGAAGCGTACGCACGAGCGCAAGTACACATAAAAATTTGTATGGCCGTTCTATGAGTTCCACAGCTACGTCAATGACGCCGGTAATACAAAACTCAGATGCAACGAAATCTACAATTTCGACAAAAATGGTTGGTATACATGGAAGTGAGAACACGGGACTGGTTGAAGCTCGGCGAAAAACAAGAAGTGCAGGTGAGCTTATTATAGGTAAATTGAAACTACTATCTGTATTTCCAAAGTTAAAACATTTCTGGTGGTGGCTTCTAATAGAAAATTTAATGATTTAATTTAATGACTCAATTACATCGCACATTTACTTAAAAAAATAGTAAAATAATTATTTTTTTTTTAACCGAATTCACAAAAAGGAGAAGGAATGTCAATTCGTCGGTATATTTTTTTTTTAATGTATGTTACCACATATCTTTGGACCTCGTTAACCGATTTCCATAATTCTTTTTACCTCGCAGGTAGTCTCATACTAATTTTTTTTNGTGTAAATATTTTATTTGCAATCTATCTTAATACAATGATATTCAGCAAATTAGGTCTTATAATCTAATAGCAGCGGTAGTATTTGCACAAATGCAAAACTACATATAAAATTACGATATTTGTTCAAATCCTATATCTTAACTGTATTAAATTTCATTTGTACTAATGAGTTGCTTATCTTCATATAGGAACTTATGTATTTTGTTTTTTTATTTAGTGTTAAATAAATAATTTAATTCAGCAAAATTAGAGAAATGGCAAGTCTAAGATATGATTACGCTTCAGTCGTATTGTTTCATTACTTGAGTCTAATAAGCATATAGCATTCGTATTTACATGGTTTGACAGCCGTGCAAGATATCTGTTAGAAAAGTTTGGAATTTCACTCTTTACAAATGGGATATCTAAGTCCTTGTGTATTGCTTCATTTGTGACAAACCAAGGGGCGTTAACAAGAGCACGCAAAGTTTTTGATTGGTAGCGTTGCAGGATTTCTATATTCGATTTGCTAGCAGTTCCCCAAAGCTGTATACCGTAGGTCCATACAGGCTTTAAAATAGCTTTATATAGCCTTATTTTGTTTTANTAAGTCCTTGTGTATTGCTTCATTTGTGACAAACCAAGGGGCGTTAACAAGAGCACGCAAAGTTTTTGATTGGTAGCGTTGCAGGATTTCTATATTCGATTTGCTAGCAGTTCCCCAAAGCTGTATACCGTAGGTCCATACAGGCTTTAAAATAGCTTTATATAGTCTTATTTTGTTTTCTAAACTAAGCTGAGATTTGCGACCAAGCAGCCAGTGCATTCGCTTGGTTTTATTTTTAAGCTGCTCTTGTTTGGCCTTAATATGGGATTTCCAAGTAAGGCGTCGATCTAAATGCATTCCTAAATATGTCACCTTGGTATTCGTTGGTATTACAGCATTATTTAAAAATATTCTAGGGCAGTTATCTTTTCTTAACGTAAAAGTGACATGGGTAGACTTGTCGTAGTTAACTTTGATCCTCCATTTATCAAGCCAAATTTCTAAAATATTTAGTTGGTTTTGCAGCAAAGAGGATGCTTTTGCAGGTGAATCGCTAGAAGCTATGAAGGCTGTATCGTCAGCGTAAGTAGCCACTTCCACTTCTTCTGTTATTGGCATGTCGGAAGTAAATATTGTGTATAGGACGGGGCCCAACACACTACCCTGGGGCACACCAGCGCTAATATTGTATATTTCTGAAGACGCATCTCGGTGTCTAACATAAAAGTGCCTTTCACTCAGATAGGATTTAAGGATCAAATAGAAATGTGCTGGCAAGAGTTTTTTAATTTTGTATAGAAGTCCCACATGCCATACTCTGTCGAATGCCTGTTGAACATCTAAAAAAGCTGCAGAACAGTATTGCTTCCTTTCTAGCGCATCCCTAATTACATTTACAACCCTGTGGCATTGTTCTGGTGTGCCATGTCTTACCCTGAACCCAAACTGATGTTCGGGAATGATGTTGTGGTCCTCTACTACTGGTAACATTCTCTTCAAAAATATTCGTTCGAATATTTTCGAGAACGTTACAAGCAAACTAATGGGGCGGTAAGACTTAAGAAGGTTTTCGGGTTTATTTGGTTTTGGCACCATAACAACAACAGCACATTTCCATTGTGTTGGGTAGTGATTTACATTGAGAATGGCATTGTAGATTATTGTAAGGAATTCAATAGCTTTCTCAGGTAGAGCTTTAACTACTTTGCTATCAATGCAGTCATATCCAGGAGCCTTGCAGTTATTTAGTCTAAGTATTTCTTCAGATACTTCACTATTTGATATCCGGCTGATCGGAGAATCCATTTGACATGGGGATTCAAGAAAATTTGTAAACTCCGCATCGTCATTGGCGGCAATTGGAAGATTTGGCTGAAAAATTTGATAGAGGTGTTTGGCAAAAGCCTCTGTTTTACTTTCATCGCTTCTGCACCATACCCCATTAGAATCCCTAATGCTGACATTACGCTTGATCGGCCGCTTTATATATTTAGTAGCCCTCCAGATTTTGTGTTCATCGTTTTTTGTAGGTTCAAGTGTTTTGATGAAAGAACTAAACGATTGATTTCTGAGATCAGATAGTTTTGTTTTGAGTTCTTTCGTAGCTTTATTCAGTGCTCTTTTATTAGCGGGGTATCTGTTTTCCTGCCAGATTTTTCGTAATCTTCTTTTTTTATTAATTAGAAGTAGTATTTCAGGAGGGACTTGTACATGGTCATTAGAAGGGAGTTTCTCTCTCAAGGGGCTGGACAAATACGCTGCCTCATGAATAACATTAGTGAATGCTTCTATTGCTGCATCGAGTTCGACTCCTGTTTCTATTGACATGTTTAAATCGATATGTTTATCTATCCAATATTGAAAAGATTTTAGGTCAGTTTTTGGGGTAAGGATCTTATACTTCTTAGAAACATTGTGGACATTGTCATTGTACGTTACAATTAGAGGCGAATGGTCGGAGCTAAGCTCGTTACTATGCTGTATGCTTAGCCTTCGGCTGGGTATACCAGAGTATACGACAAAATCTAGGAGATCCGGAACTTTTCTTGGATCGCTTGGCCAATATGTCGGTGTGCCTGTTGACAAAATTGTATAGTTTTTTTGGGAGATGCATCTTTGCAGCTCTCTTCCTTTCGGGTTAATGAGCCTAGAGCCCCACCATGGGTGTTTTGCATTGAAGTCTCCGCCTACAAAAAATTTAGAACCGAAACGTTTAAAAATTTCAACGTATTGGTCAGTTTTTATGCTAAAACGTGGAGGAAAATATACTGCGTAAATTCGTAGATATTGATCGTCACATTTTACTTTAACCCCAGCAGCTTGTAAATAATGCTCTCTGATTTCTTCTAAACCTTCGTATTTAAGACCGGATTTAATCAAAATTGCAGATCCCCCATGGGCTTTGTTGTCTGGTTGGTTAGCACAAATGAGATCGTAACCGATAATTTTAAAATAAGTTTTGTTATTAAAATGGGTTTCTGACACCAATAAAATATCAATTTGATTTAAATTAAGGAACATTTTTACTTCCTCGGTGTGGTTATTGAGTCCATTGGCGTTCCAAATAGCTATACGAAGATTTATTTGCATAATTTTTCTAATAAAGTGGACATTATATTAAACAAACTTTGAGTAAGCTCAAGTTGTTTGGCAAGTAATGTTTCAATTTTTTGAAGTACATTGTTTTCTTGGCCTGCATTACTATGAACGCGTTGTGCATAAGTAACATTTGGATTGACAAATTGGTTTTCGAAAACTGGAGTATTATTTAATTGAGGAAAGTTTTGAGGAGTATAAGAGTATGTGGGAACTGTGTGTCTTTTGTCTGGCATATTTGGTTTTTTCACAAGGTTTTGGTACACTTTACATCCCTTATAGTTCGCTGGGTGATTTTGCAAACAATTAAAACATCTCGCAGGTGTGTCTTTGCTTTTTACGCATTCAGCAGTTGCGTGATCAAGTCCACATTTCACGCACCTGTAGGACTTTGTACAATAAGATTTCGTGTGTCCAAACTCTTGGCACCGATGGCATTGAACGATGTCACTTACCTTCTTCGGAGGATCAACCTTAACTACGGCATTACCTAAAAATTTTATATCAAAGATATTTTTGTTTTTGTTGTTTGGTTCGAGGTCAACAAAGTGCATACATAAGGGCATATTTGTAAATTTACTTCTAATATTGCTGACATTCCTGACTTGAAACCCCAAACTTTCTATTTCTTGCTTGATTGCATCTACCGGAGTAGAGTAGTGTAAATTTTTTACAACAATCCTATAGGCACGCTCTTGCTTCAGTTGATAAGTATGGAAATTAATTTTTTTTCCTTTCATATCACTTATCAACGTTCTATATGAATCTATTGACTTGACCATTACCCTAATTTGACCATCCCGCAAAGCCTTATAACTAAATTCTGATTTTTCAATAATGCTTACAATATACTTAATCATGCCGCTGATGTCAGAAATATTTGGTATGATAATTGGTGGTGGTTTTGTTGTCGCCTCTTCATTGATTTTCTCTGCTACGTTATCAATGTCACAATCATCATGTAGGCTGGAAAACCTGTTTGCGCTGCTACCATTGTTATTGTTGCTTGTCTGCGTACTAGCACTAGTAGTGTCTATTAAATTCAAATTGCTGTTTAGCTTCGAACGCTTGTGATTACCAGTGGGAGAACTTAGCTGGCGACGTTTATTTGTCACAGTTTGCCATTCCACTTTATTATCACTTTCGTTGTTCATGTCTAAGTCATCAATATCAGAGAGAGCATTCCGCTCTTCATATGTTGTCATTATTGATGCGTTTTGTTGTAACAATGCATTTGAGCTTGTATCTACAGCTGAATATTGGCTATTAAGAGCATTTCGCTGATAAAAAATATCTGCTGTTCTCTGCAGAGAGTGACCTTGCTCTAAAGGTGAGCCTTGGTCACTCATTAATTAAAGTGTTAATATCACTTGTAGCAGTTTTTTTTTTTTTATTAAACTTCACTTTGTAATAATAAACTTAATAGAAGTTTTATTTAGTTTTTAAACAGTATATGTTTGTTTATTTAGTTTTGTGTAATTGCACTTTTTTATATCTGATTTAAGTTAATAAACTATCGCTTAAACGTGATCGCTTAATCAAATACGTATGCACAAGCCAACGGAATTTGGTGGAATTCATACTAATTTGACTTAAATCCGATCATTGGATTATGAAGAAACCAACGATAATCTTAAATTTTTATATGAAAATTGTAGTCGGTTTTGTTTTTTGCTTAAAAATTACTTGTAATATTTTCTTATTAAAAATATATTTTTTATTTTGCTGTTGTAATTTAGGGGGGATTCCACCGTCACGGGTTGGATATTTGTACAGAAAAAATATTCTTCCTTGTTTAAATTCATGTATAAAGTATTCAACAATTCCACATTTTGATAAAGCTACATCAAATTGACTGTTATATGAGTTTGTAATAACTACTAAATACGAAAAAAATTCGAGCTTACTTGTATATGGAAAAAATCTGAGTTATTTCCTCTGTCACGGGTGGGACAAAAAAAAAGAACATGCATTTTAGAGCAAACATATTTTACGGAAACTTTGCGATTTTGTTTCACTTTTCTGTGTGAACTTGATGTCTTATAATAAAACAAAGAACCACGAATACAAACAAAGCAAAAACTACAAGAAAAATTATTGCTTTATTATAAAAAAAAAATCCGAAATTGCTCTGTCACGGGTGGGACGACGTTTGTCACGGGTAGGACACATACGAATTTTTATATGAAAAGGAGCTTTTAGTGTGGTCCATATTAAAGATTAGTTATTAGAAAATATAAGATGCCAAATAGGGGTTCAATACACTACGTTTTATCTTAGAATAGAGCCTTTTATATGGAAGAAAATGCCTGGCACCGTCATCCAAAAAAACTATTAAAAGTCAACGCAATTTCCTGGTGTGTTGGAATTTTCACTCTTACCTACTAAAATTTAAAAACTCTGAAAAAAAAAATTAAAATTTGTGTTTAAGTTTGTTGAATTTTTATACGAAGTTTGAAATGTGGATGTATGAGGTTCTGGTTATGTAATGTGCTAGACTTTTATAAAAAAAAAACTATACTTACACATTAAATAAACAAAAAAACAAAAACTGGTCAAAATGTCAGCTGACCACAAGGGTATATAGGTAATGGGCGAGTCCGCGCTTCCGCCCCTCGATTACTATTGTTTAAATAAAAAAATACTGAAGAAACTAGAATTTTGGTATAAAGACGAAGTCGCATTTTAGAATTTGTGTGCAATTAAGGTAACTAACCAATTTTTATTTTAACTCTTTAATAAGTTTATAACAAATTTTACCAGAGAGTTGGGCGACTTATACTATGTCTCCATTAAGAGATTTATCTATTAAGATTTAATAAATCCCGTTGCTAAATCACAACCATCTCCATTGCCATGACAAGATATGTTTGACGTTCACATTTTTATATATTTGACGTTTGCTTATGTATGATTTTATAAATACTGTTGCGGACATTGAAATATAGACAGATTAATTGGAAGGTACCAGAGCGGAATATCATCATGTGAATTCTTAATATTATTGCTTCTATATAATATATAATATATAGCTTGTAAAATGTAACGAAAGGCCCCAGACATTGCTTGCCTTACCCCGTCCAACGCACTTCTTGGATGGCGGTGATATCAGCTTTTGTTCTAACGAGGACATCAACCAGCCGGGCATAGGCACTTTCCCCATTAAGGGTGCGGACATTCCAGGCGCATGTCCTCAAATCGTAGTCCCTTAAGCGTTTGCCGTGGTCGTCATCGTAAGGGGGGGGTCTCATCCGAGGCTTTTACTTCGCTTCTTCACTGGAAGGGGTTTTTACGTGACGGGTCCCAAACCCAGCGCAAAACCCATTGCTTGGACGGGGCTGGTTTCACAACCAAATACACCTTTATATAGCGAGCCGTTTGCTCCAAGACAGACACCCGCTTGCAGCCGCACCTACTGGTGAACAGACGCTGCAGACTTCAGTGAGCCCTTAAACCGAATAAGTCGGAGTGGCCCCACCGAAGCTCTCTCTCTCTTTTTGCCGTGACCCAAGGCTCCACTCGGATTGGTTACCGCATCTCAGACATGGGTTGCTCACTTTGCTCAGAGAGCGCGAACGAGGACGCAAGAGTCGGGATTGAGTATAGCCGTGCAACTGTAACTGCATACCCAGCACAACGACTATACCCCATTGCACTCCGTTCTTTGGTTTTAATGTGAATATATCAATATTACCTTTACGGTGTGCTGGAGGGTGGTGGTTGATAGGTTTCCGTGCTCGGTTGTGATTAAAATGGAAATACCGCGCTATTTTTTTACGGATTTAGCCGAACCCTCAAACATGCCGGCCACCTTGCTATAGGCAACACCGAGCCATTCAAACACTACATCTACATTAACAAATGAATTTTAAAAAGAAATATAAAATTGTATTCGGCTTCCTGGATATTGGAAAAAATAAGGTTAATATGAAAGGACGGGTCAAAAATTTCTTTGCAGATATGTATAATAAATTCAGGCAGTAAGTAGCTGGCGAGGCCGAGTCCCCAGTCTACCTCGGTTTCCGCTCCATAGCTTTTTTAATTTTTTGAACGTGGTCGGAAAGGCCGAGTTTCCGCTCCGAGCCTTTCGTTGTATATATATTTTTTTATTTATTATTATTATTTTTTTTTTTGAAAATAGGTTGGTAGGGTGACGATAAAGAAATGTTAATACGTTGTATGCATATTAGTCGCATATAGGTGTGTACTCGGTTTTAAGATTTCTGAATATGAATTCATACATACTGTGTGCTGCATATTATATTGCACAAGCATATGAAAAGCGTATGGGCACCTTCATCGCTCATGTTAGTGCGTTGCCACATTCTATGCAATTTAAGTTAATATCGTAAACTGTGGTGAGCTTCGTTATTCGAACTTGGCCTGGCACCCAAAAAAAAAATCGCTCTTACGTTATGGTGGGAAACTTTGCTGCGCTGAGGGTCCATTCACGAAAAATTAAATTTATGATATGCGTGAGGTATTGCGTGTACAATAATTTATTTATGTCTGTTTTAATTATATTTTGAAAATTATTTAATGGTGGACTGGTGTTGGGGCGTAAATAAATTTCAATGCTATTTTGACAGATGGTTTCCGAATTTATGTACTTAATTTTATTTTATTTATTTTTTTTACGTTTGCGAGGCTATTTAAGCATTTGAGCGCTTTTGCGTAAGCATTTCGGCTTTCGAACAACAGATGGCACCCTTGCTATTTAATTATGTTGAATTGTATCACACCTGGCAACTTCCTTACAGGCCAACCTAATATTCACACACGCCGGCAGTTTACTGTAAAAAATTTCTCATGCGCATACAACTTGTACGGAACCAACCGAATTTGCGTGCGTAAAAAGCTATCTCATATTCCAAGATTTCTGCTGCGTGACATTTCGATTTGACGTCTGTGCTCATGCAGATGAAAAAAAAATTTCCATCGATAACTTAAATTTGTGACACAAAATGGCTAGAGGCGTCGCCTGAGTGCATTCTTTCATATATTTATGTATGTGCCAGTTTTACCGTTATATATTTTTTATCTATTCGTTTATTCCATGGGGTATTCATGCTTTATTTAAATTCAAAAAATTAAATTACTATACCGTCTTAAAAATCTAAAAATTCACTGCGGGAGATTTTTGTATTCTCTTTTTGTCTTCGCCTTCTCGTTTTTGCGTTTATAAGTTTTGAAAAAAGGTTTTGAACGAACCATTATATCACATTCCTAGGCAAGTTATGAAAGAATATTTTCGATACTAAATTTTACTAAAACAAAATGTTGAAATCAGCTTCATATAGAAAAAGTGTCATCGTTAATTAAGAAAGAGATGTTCTTAAATATCATAACTTTACGACACTCACATATTGAGTAGATTTGACTATTTATTTTATTATATTTTAATATGAATTATTTGTTTATAAAAATATAGTTTATTCCTTAACAAACACTAAATGAAATTAAGTTTTATCTTTGAACAACATTAAAAACAATCGACAAACTCTATATTTCAATTTGATCTCTTAATATTTTGCATTTTTTAGCTCATTCAATTTTAGTCTAATAAAGTGCAAATTTAAAGTTGCTGTGATTTACAGTTGATGTATGGCATATTTTTGACGATGTCGGTAATTTTCTTCCATATTATCTAAGTATGTTCGACGATTTTTGTAATGAAGAAAATGAGCAACGCCTTCATCAAAAAAAAAAATATATTAAAAATCAACGATAAGCCGCAGCTATGTATTTTAAACTTGCCTTTATTTGAATTGATCGGGCTACAAAACTGCAAAATTAAAAATATGTATTTATAGGAAATCTAATTAAAAAGCTTTACGAAAGATTGGACCTTAGATTTATACGGGTTTTGTTAAAGTGTAAACTGCACTTTTATAAACAAATAATTAAAATTATATAATTTTAAGATAAATGGCCAATCTAGTTAACATGTATAAAGTTTTGATAAGCACTTGAAATGTCAAGTTTTAGTACTGAATTCAAATTCTTCATCCATTCATAATAAATTAAAAAAATTTGTTTGTTAAGAAGTGTATCTTAAAATATCTGCTTTGACATTTGTGTTAAAAGTGTAAAATATGTAAATGTACCTACATAAACCTTCCCGTTAATACCATCAAAGCATTGGTCTTGAAGGGAATCTATGTATGCATGCATGCATATGAGCAAAGTCGATACAATTTACAGTCGAAAAGTACAGTTTTTGTATAGATTATAGATTATTTCCCAATACTGTGGGGAACTAAGCAAAATGGCGTAGTGTATTTCACAAATATTCAAATACATAATCCACCAACCGATAATTTTATATATTCATTACAAGATAATTTGTCATCAGTCTGAAATAAAATATTACAAATCGGAAGGGTAAAATAGTATTGTGTTATTAATTCAAAAATAAAAATTTTCATTTCACTGACGAAGGGGGGGACAGGGGATCTATCCCCCCCTGGCTACGCCACTGTTCGGAACCATAAGTCACATGAACTTGAAGTTTGGGATGAAGACATAACTATGGTAGGTGCTTATAGTAAGGTATATATAAATGGGTTTGTAAAAGGGGGCGTGGCACATCCCATAGGCGTGGAATATTTTATCAGCTATAACTCCGGAACTGAAAGTCAAATGAACTTGAAATTTGGTGTGCAGTCATATATATGGTAGTTGGTTATAGTAGGGTATATATAAATGAGTTTGTAAAAGGGGGTTTGGTACATAACTTAGGCGTGGAAGTTTTTATCAGCCATAACTTCGGAACCATAAGTCACATGAACTTGAAATTTGGTGTGCAGACATAACTATGGCATAGTAAGGTACATATATATAAATGGGTTTGTAAAAGGGGGCCTGGCACATCCCATAGGCGTGGAAATTTTTATCAGCCATAACTTCGGAACCATAAGTCACATGAACTTGAAATTTGGTGTGCAGACATAACTATGGCATAGTAAGGTACATATATATAAATGGGTTTGTAAAAGGGGGCCTGGCACATCCCATAGGCGTGGAAATTTTTATCAGCCATAACTTCGGAACCATAAGTCACATGAACTTGAAATTTGGTGTACAGACATAACTATGGCATAGTAAGGTACATATATATAAATGGGTTTGTAAAAGGGGGCGTGGCACACCCCATAGGCGTGGAAATTTTTATCAGCTATAATTTCAAAACAATAAGTCACATAAAATTGAAATTAGGTATGCAGACATATGTATGTACGGTAGGTGCTTATAGCAGGCTATATATATGTACATGAGTTCGTAAATTGGGGCGAGGCACATCCCATAGGCGTGGACCGTTTTATCAGCTATAATTTGGGAACCTTAAATCCAAAGAACTAGAAATTTGGTACGCAGGCATATCTATGGTAGCCGCTTATAGTAAAGCATATATAAATGAGTTTGTAAAGGGAGGCGTGGCACATCTCATTGGCGTGGAAAATTGTATCAGCTATTATTTCGAAACCATATGGCGCGTGAAATTGAAATTTTGTACGCAGACGTATCCATGGTAGGTGCTTATGGTAGGGTAAATACAGGGTGTCCCAGAAGTAACGTGCCAAACTTTAGGGGAAGGCAGGTGGGGGGTGAGCTCCCCGATAAGCAAAAAAATTGCAGGTAAAAGTGTCACCGTTTTTGAAATATTTAAATTTTTTTTTAATTAAAAAAAATCGTGCCTTTTCATGTATTTTCTTTAACTGCATCTACAAACCAGGCTATACTTAGTAAATTTTTTATGTAAAATACTTCCAGATAGTTGCTTCTCCATACTCAAATAAAATTAGGACTATTTTGGGACTTTTAACTTTTTGATATTTTCTTCCCCAACTTTGACTATCTCTGGTGGAAAAAAATGTACTGAGCTATAACTTTACATTACATAAAAAAGTCGCTCATTTAATAAAGATTTCAGAAAGGTGCCACTCTTACTGTTTCGAATAGAAAAAAGTTATAGCCGCTTTTGTGGGCAGAGGACTGAGACACGCTACAATGTATTTAATAGATTTAAATTTAAGTTGCTCTTGTTACCGACCAGTGACATGCTAAATAGTACACAGGTACATTATTACCTGCTCCTGACATTATTTTATGTTACTTACCGGAATTCGGACTAGAGTCTATAACAAGGGCTATATCTATCAATATTTTTTGTGAAGGATGGCTTCACGTGAAATAAAATATACATGAGTTGTTTGAAGAAAAATTTATTCATTTATTGATAAAATATCATCAAATTGGCGACCTTCTACTCAAATACAAGCTCTGCACTTTTTAAGAAAAGACGCTTTTAGAGATCTTAAACTCAATTGGGCTATCTCAGCAGCAGCTCCATTTATTTGTTCCGCAAATGCTCTTCGTTTTGAATTGTTTTTGAATAAATTTTGTCCTTAAGACAGCCCCANAATACAAGCTCGGCACCTTTTAAGAAAAGACGCTTTTAGAGATCTTAAACTCAATTGGGCTATCTCAGCAGCAGCTCCATTTATTTGTTCCGCAAATGCTCTTCGTTTTGAATTGTTTTTGAATAAATTTTGTCCTTAAGACAGCCCCAATAGAAAAAATCTTATGGATTGATGTCTGGCGATCGCGCGGGCCACGTGATTCGCCTGTATCGTCCAATCCATCGGCGAGGATAAGTTTCGTCTAAATGAGCTCTTACTTCACGTCCGTAGTGAGCAGGGCACCCGTCATTTTGCAGACATAGTCTTCGCCGCAGGTTTAAGGGTACATCTTCTAGCAGAGTTGGAAGCCGTTACTGAAGGAACTCTAAATAACTGTGAGAGTTGAGCGTTGGCGGCAGTTCCACAGGTCCCAATATCTGACAATTAAAA
>NW_016164006.1:3077-16219 GCF_001687245.7 Rhagoletis zephyria | reverse complement strand
TCACATATATGTATCTCGCTAACCGTTCTAGCAATTTGTACCAAACTCGGTATGGTTATTGTGCTTGCCACATAAAAGCAAAGCGTTGAAAATTATTGAAATCGGACTAAAATTACGACCGCTTTTCATATAACGGTATATTTCAGAAATGCTTGAAACTGCAATATTTCGAAATTTAATGACGCTAATTTACTTAAAATTTATACACCCCGGCTTGTCGTGTAGCGGTAGCTTTCGGAAAGGTGGAAAACATATATTTAATAATTGCGCCGGGTATTTATGTTCGGCTCCGCCCGAACTTAGACTTTCTTACTTGTTAAATTCCAAAAAGAAAAAAATGGTATTTCCAATTTTGACAGTCGCTATCGATTTTTTTCTCACCTTTAAGCCTTGAGTAAATAGCTATTTTCATGTAAGCTTGTGTGAGTGATAGCATTTTTATGTTAATTAATGAATAATTATACAAGTACGTACATTATTTAACGTATAACTTGAAACATCAATGTTTATTTACAATTTATGTTTATTTACAACTTGAAAAAAAAATCGATAGCGACTGTCAAAATTGGAAAGACCAATTTTTTCTTTTTGGAATTTAAAAACAAGAGTTTAGAGTATATTTTGCCAAAATTTCACTGCAATCGCGGGCCTAGAATATATAAATAATTGCAATTGTTTAAATTATTGTTATTAAAGAATTAATTGTTTTGCAAATTTTATTCTGCAAATCTTATTATTGTAAAGGGAAAAGCTTCAGCAACTCTCAAAAAAAATTTCATCAAATGGGTCGCGAGTTACGAATTTTTCTCTCAAAAATTGCAATATTCTTATAATACCAAAAAAAGAACAAAAACGAAGTGCAATTTCGAAAAACCGTCCAAAGTGTATTTTTAACCGACTTCCAAAAAAGGAGGAGGTTATCAGTTCGTCGGAATCTTTTTTTTTTTTTTTGTTCTTCTTTCTTCCTTTTTGCAACGGAAAGGTAGTGTCTCAGAGGTGGTCCCATACTAATTTGGTTTAGATCCGATCATTGGATCATGAAATATATAGATATATATATATTTTTTTTTTAAGTCAGTTTTTTTTTTTTTGCTAAAAATTACTTGTTGTTCTATAATTATCTACAGATTACCACAATTGTCTTAAATTTCCAGAAAATCAATGAAAATTCATTGACACAGTTGGCCTGGTTTGACTCAGAGTATTAATAACACAATGTACGAAGGGTCCAATTTCACAAAATCCACTTTCACTAATTCCGTTGAGTAACATAAAATAATATCAAGAGCAGGTAAATGAGCAATTTTTTATATAATGTAAAGTTATAGTTCAGTACATTTTTTTTTCACCAGAGCTAGTCGACGTTGGGCAAGAAAATATCAAAAAGTTAAAAATCCCGAAATAGTCCTAATTTTATGATGGTTCCTTAATTTATTTTAACTACATTGCATTTGAGTATGGAGGAGCAACTATCTGGAAGTATTTTACATAAAAAATTTACTAAGTATAGCCTGGTTTGTAGATGCAGTTAAAGAAAATACATGAAAAGGCACGATTTTTTTTTAATAAATATTTCAAAAACGGTGACACTTTTCCTGAAAATTTTTTGTTTATCAGACAGCTCACCCCCAACCTAACTTCCCCTAAAGTTTGGCACGTTACTTCTGGGACACCCTGTATAAGTGAGTTTGTAAAAGGGGGCGGGCACATCCCATGGACCTGGAATGTTTTATCAACGATAACTCCGGAACTATAAGTCGCATGAACTGGAAATTTGGTATGCAGCCATTCTAATAATAGGTACTTATAATAGGGTATATATACATGAGTTTGGAAAAGAGGGCATGGCACATTCAATAGGCGTGGAATTTTTTATCAGCTACAACATCGGAACCATATGTCACATAAAATTGAAATTTGGTATGCAGACGCATCTATGGTATGTGCTTATAAAAAGATGTATATAAATGGCTTTGTAAAAGGGGGCGTGGCACATCCAATTAGCGTGGAATTTTTTACCAGCCATAACTTCGGAACCATAGGTCACATGAACTTGAAATTTGGTATGCAGACATAACTAGTAGGTGCTTATAGCAAGGTATATATAAATGGGTTTGTAAAAGGGGGCGTGGCACATCCGATAGGCGTGGAAAATTGTGTCAGCTCTAACTTCGGAACCATACGTCACATGAAATTGAAATTTAATACGCCGACAAATTTATGGTAGGTGCTTATAGTAAGGTATATATAAATGGGTTTGTAAAAGGGGGCGTGGCATATCCCGTCGGCGTGGAAATTTGTATCAGCTATAATTTCAAAACCATAAGTCACATGAAATTGAAATTTAATACGCCGACAAATTTATGGTAGGTGCTTATAGTAAGGTATATATAAATGGGTTTGTAAAAGGGGGCGTGGCATATCCCGTCGGCGTGGAAATTTGTATCAGCTATAATTTCAAAACCATAAGTCACATGAAATTGAAACTTGGTAAAGCGTGAACACACCAAAACTGCGACACTTTGGAAAGCTTATAACTTACCCAAAAAGATTTCAATATTTTGAAATTCAAATACCATAAGTTGATCATGACCTTAGTTGGACGTAGAAGAAATTTCATTAGAATTTGATTCCTAGTTGAGTTAAAAATGGCAACCGTGTTAGAAACAGTGTTGGCAATATGTTAATCTGATTAATGATTAAAAACTAACGATTAAAATGTTAATCGTGATTGACGAATAAAATTAATTAATCGTAATCAACTGAACGATTAATGATTAAATTTTTGTAATCGTTAATCGCTGGCGGCGAGTACTATTAATTAATTTTAATCATTAATCGTTAATCCAATTAAAAAAAAAATCTGATTAAGTTGTCTAGTTTGTCCGAATTTGAAACCAAACACCAGTTACAGTAATTATTTCATGTTTTACGCTTATAAAAAGCACATGATATAAAAAAAAATTATAATTATTGTTATTAGTAATACATAAACTGGGAACTTTTTCAACCCAGCGCACATGTGCAGAGGGTTAATGATTAAAAATTCATTTTTTTAATCGTGGTTACGATTAACTGTTTAATCAGATCAAAATTAATCATGATTAACTGTAATCGGATTAAATTTAATAGAGTTAACTAATTGATTAAAAAATCAATCGATTAGTGCCAACACTGGTTAGAAACGAGACAAACCATTTTGCACGAGTTTATAAATGATCCGGCCTTAAGTACACGTAAAATTGCTAAAAACTTAAGATTGCACTATTCGACAGTTTGCAGGGTTTTAATCGGTACAAATAAGGCCTGGCAGTTACGAGAAAACCAGGGAGCGGGGGTTTGCATGGTCAAAGTGATAAAAACAGTGCTCGGAAGGTCCTCAGTGCGTTTTCGCGAGATCCGAAGGTTTTGTCGCGTTATGTTTCAAAATCCGTACGGAGATCGCAGTTTTTCGTACAAAAGGTAAAGCGGAAAGCTTCATTGAGATGTTCTAAAGCTCAAACAGCGCCAGACTGAGGCCAAAGTATAATGTTACAACGAAATCCCGCAGTCGGAAGTTGTATGAATTCCAAATTAAAAAATACAACTGCATTGTTATGGACTACGAAACCTACTGCTTTAAAAATTCAAAATGTATTGCAGGTCAAGATTTGTATACTGCTGCAAGTCGTCAAGATGCCCCTGGAAGCTGTAAGTTGAAAATGAAGTCCAAATTTCCAAAAACCAACATGGTTTGGCAAGCTATTTGTTCCTGTGGCCGTAAGAGCAGCCCTTTTTTCCCATCCGGGACAATGAATGATCAAGTTTATCGGGATGAGAGCCTCAAAAAGCGTCTTCTGTCAGTTATCAACATATAAGGTAGTTGCCACTATGCCAAGGACACATTGCCGTGGTATAATGCAAATAACATCAATTTTGTACCTCACGACTGAAATCCACCCAATAGCCCAGAGCTACGTCCTATTGGGGAATATTGGTCAATTGTCAAAAGAATCTTGAAGAAAACAGGGGAAACAGTAAAAAATATTGAAGAGTGCAAAACAAAGTAGTTGTGCGCATCGCGTAAATTCGATGATGCAGTCGTGCAGAACATGATGGCGCGTGTGCGATGAAAATACCGATCACTTGCATATGGAGCAAATAGTAACTAATATTTTAACATTTTAATAACATAAAACTTCCAATTTATATAATACAAAAAAAAATAATTTCAAAGCCTTCTAGTTTGTTTCTGGTAGTAATCTCTAAGTGTCGCAGTTTTGGTGTGTTCACTCTTTATGCAGACGTATCTATGGTAGGTGATTATAGTAGGGTATATATAAGTGAGTTTGTAAAAGGGGGTGTGGCACATCCCATAGGCATGGAAATTTTTATCAGCTATAATTTCAAAACTATAATTCACGTGAAATTGAAATTAGGTATGCAGACCTATCTACGGCTATACACTGACCATCTATTTGTATTTATTATTTTGGACATATTTTTTTTAGGAAAATATAGTGCATGCTACAACGAAAATCAAATAACTCAAAGCTTTAAACTTTGTATAAGATTTATAATAATTCGACGAAGTTCGAAAAATGGACATCAAAATTTCAAGCTTTTTAATTGGAATTTCTAGAAGTAATTCGGGAATGCAGTTTTTTGACCATTCAATTTAAGTATAATATTGTGCAAGTTTGAATTAGCTCAAAAATCTCGTTGATTTTTGAGAATTTATTTTGCCAGCGGTGTTGCTCATTTTCTCCCATACAAAAAACACTTTTGAACATACTTTGTATAAAAAATCGTCATAAGAATTAGTCTGATCAAAATTTGAAAAAGAAAATAGTTTCTAATTATCGGGCCACCAGTGTATATACATGAGTTTGTAAAACGCAAGGTGGGCAAAAACTCGGAGTTCGAGCGAGCGAGCGAGCAAACTCCTACTCAATGCCTCGCAGGCAAGGAGGCGCTCGCAGCTCGTACTCGTAGCAGCAATGAGCAGTGTGTCCAGATTGTTAAAAAAAATGCGCAATTTATTTAAAAAAAATCGCCAAGAAACGCCATTTTTTTAATAAAAGTCATGAGATCGATTTAACAAATCTTTCGTTTTACAAATGAGACTTATTATAATATAGTTTTTAAAACCAAAAACGAAGATAATACCTTTAATAATGTACAAACATTTTTCTTTAAAAATACGCATACTTTTTAGAAATGTTTGATTCAACACATTTTGCAATAGGACTGCGCAATTATTAAATTTATTATAACTCATATTAATTGATCAATCGCACAATCCGCTTTTAAGAGCTCGGCACTAAAAATTAAATAAAAACCTATAATAAGACTAAATCAGCTATTTTCACAATTTCGTCAAAATCACCTATAGTGTCTGAATGATTTACATTTCTGTTATCATATATTAGCTTTTCAACCTTGATAATATACTGTTTGATATTTGAAAATTTTGCAGCATAAGCTATTCGCCTTCATATACCACTTTATTCGAACTATTGAATTAAGGCTTTCCAACCCCATCCTATTTCGAATCTTAGTTTTTGTTGAATTCACTACGGAAAAAACGCGCTCAACAAAGCATGTGAGTTCGGCAAGGATAAAAATATGAAGGCTACTTTACTTATATTTCCAAACATTTTATTTTATTAAACGAACTATTGAATTAAGGCTTTCCAACCCCATCCTATTTCGAATCTTAGTTTTTGTTGAATTCACTACGGAAAAAACGCGCTCAACAAAGCATGTGAGTTCGGCAAGGATAAAAATATGAAGGCTACTTTACTTATATTTCCAAACATTTTATTGCCCTTTGCGGTTTTCACTCCGTAAACAATTATCCAAAATTCTTCAGAGTCGGATGGAATGGTTCTGAGTTATTCCATGGGAAAGTTAAAAGATTCAAATATTCAGTTTCCGCTGCTTTTCTTTCCTTCAAAGTCAAAAAGTGAATTGCCCTCTTGTGATTCACACACAAAATCAAAGCTTTTTTAAGTATTTAATTGACTATGTAATCGTTTCAAAAGTTCTTCGATTAGGGTGATTAAACATTTTTGACAGTCTTTTAATATACTTCTTAAGACAAGTTTATCACTTAAAACTTAGTTTTGTATATTTTTGTAATTGGAAAAAATATATTTGAAGGAAAAAAATCGCCAAAAATCGCCAATGGCGATTTCCTAAATTTTTACGCGCAAGTATCCAAAAAAATCGCCAAATTGGCGCGAAATCGCGAAATCTGGACACTCTGGTCCATATGTACATATGCATATAAATCGGTGGTGCACACGGGAGTCTCCGGGAGCTACTCGGCTTTCGCATACAAGGCGTGTGTGCGCAGCTACCGAACTTATGCGCCGCTAGCAGCCGATCAGTTTGCGCTTGTACTTCATGCTGTAAGCATCACATGCGCGAGCTTTTTTTGCTGAGTACACACATACAGATACAAAAATATTGCGCTTGTATTGGGAGCTCTGCCAACGCTGTGCACAGCGTTGCCACAGACATATTTTTTTCCTACCATAACCAACCAAAGCCTACCAAACATTTTTTAATATATTTTTTTTTCAATGTCAAATTTTTTAAAAACTTAGCTAACATAACATTTGGTAAAACTAAACCACAGCCAGTGCAGTTCAATAAAAACAAATTAACTACGTATAACGATTCATTTTACTGTAGGGGTATTCCATCGTCACGGGTGGGACATTTGTACAGCAATAATGGTTTTTCTCTTTTAAATTTAAGTATAAAGGGCTAAGCAATTCTACATTTCGATAAACCTAACCTAAATACGAAAAATATTCCAACTTGATTTTATATGGGAAAATTATGAGCTCTTTCTTCTGTCACGGGTAAGACAAAGAAAATACACTGCTTTTTGGAGCACATATATTTTACAGAAAGTCTGTGAATTTACTTAACATTTCTATCTGAATTAGATGTTTTACTATACAGAAAAGAAGCAGCAATCCTAACAAAGCACAAACCATAACAACAATTAGTTGTTTATTAATAAAAAATTCAAAATTCTCCTGTCACGGGTGGGACAACTTTTGTCACGGGTGGGACACGTACAATTTTCTTCATGAAATGGAGCTTCTAGTGAGATCCGTATCAAAGGGCTCAGGTACGATAAATTTTGGAGGCCAAATACAAGATCAACTGACCCACTTTTATCACAGTAGAGTCATTGTAAGACTCACGATATACTGCTGCCCTCAGGATCTATTTTAGGGGGCAATAGTTATACCAAACGAAAGCTAGAAGTCGCCAGACTGTTGTATTCAAATGCATTGGAGAATAGATAGAATGTTAGAGGCTGTGCACTGCGACCTTAGGTCTATTGTGCATTGGAGAATGTATTATTTGCAAACGCATGATATTTTATATGCATTTTCCAAATGCACTTCTGCTCGGTGCATTTGATTGCAATGAAATTTCGAATGTGCCTTAATGATTTTCAAATTTGTTTAGACTAGCTATGTATGTCTCGCTAACACTAACTACAGGTTAAAGATGGATATCGACTCCTGTTATCACGTCGATAGCGATGTCTAACCTGCTGTTAGTGTTAACCAGACATTTAGTAATCGGCCCTAAGAGTGGCTGGAGTTGAGTTATTTTTGGAAAACTGATTTCATGGAGAAATCAGGCTCAAATTTAGCTATTCTTTGTTAGAAAAGTTATCTGCATTAGAATACTTGTCCACAGATATATACATATATCTTTGTCACTTAAATGCTATCTATTAGATTGAATTTATAAGTTAGGCGAACTTCTACATTTTCTAGGTTGGAACTTTTGAGGTAATTGTTAGTATTGACTTTTGGATTGTTGTTAAGCAACCCTCATCATAGAATTCTCTGGCGTCTCTATGATAGTAATGTTTACCTTGTCTTTTCGAGTTAGCCACGCGAAATTTTTTTACTACATCGCTTAGCTCATCAAAAGTATTATGGTGTTTAGTCAACCTGAACATCAAAGTTTTGTGGCATTAAACATAGGTTTGAAACGTTAAACTTTTTTTTTTTTTATTTTTAGGCACCATTAAAAAAAATGTATAAGTGATTGTCACGGGCGGGACACGGTAAAACGTTTCAAAATCTCTAAAGTAGGCACTTATAATATAATAAAAGAAATGAAATAGGGCTGCATAGTATAAACACACTCTAGTTATGAAATTATAGAAAAATCCCTAAAGAAGTTACTAAGCAATACGAAGTTTAGAACTTTTTTGTCACGGGTGAGACATGCAAAACCGTAGTGATTTCATCCCATTATATAATTTAAATGCCTATTTTTCTTCAATGCCATGTTGCTTCTTTGGGACGAAGAAAGATCGAAACAGTTATTCCCCACCTCAAAAAAAAATAATAACTTTGTAAATACTTGATTTTGCATAGCCTTCTGTATTCAGAAATATTGTCGTATTCAATTAATTTTCTAATGTTGAAGTTTTGAGTGCATTTACAGTGTAATAAAATAATATAACCAAATTTTTTCTTCGAAAATACGTTAATCTGAGGTATTTTGCATTGATTCATCAATCATTCCATGTACAATAAGTTACTTTATAATTGGGCACAAAGTTTCACTTACTCATGGAATACCCCTGTACATACATACATATCGTCATTAGATACGAATAAAGACGCGAGCTCAGAAGATGAAAAGTTGAAAAAAGACGCGTAAAAAATTTCGGCGAAGAAGAACTCTCTTAACTATGTTTAGTCGTAGTGTTAACCAGACATTGAGTAACCGGCCCTTAACATAGGCGAGGGCAAAGAAAGACGCGTTAACCTCTTTGACGCCGAAGAAAAATTAAGAAGACTTATTCTCGCGGTCAACTATGTTTGCGAGTATACGAATTCCCAAAAGAGTTTTTTCCCGGAAAGATGTTGAATCCATGTTTACGCGTCTTTTTTCGCAAATTTTTTTCACGAATCCTTTTTCGCCGTCAAAACACCCGAGCGTCTTTATTCGTGTCAAGTGAGTATATTATTATTATTATTACGTCGGAGATAGCCGCGTTGCGACCTAAAAAGATATATTGTGCTAAATCCTAATTGTAATCGCTCCAACCTTAGGCTATTTAAAAAGCTCAGCACTTTGGATAAAAATTTTAGATGGAGAAGACAATCCTTCTTCTTCAAGGTGCATCAATCTACTATTCATTCTTCGTGGACAGGCACATAGAATATACTCTGGGGTTTCCTTCACCGGCCCACAAAACCTACATCCGTCTTNCTCTGGGGTTTCCTTCACCGGCCCACAAAACCTACATCAGTCTTTACAGAAGGACCCTTTAATTCAATCGGTACGTTAACTTGCAGTGTGCTGTCACGTAGCCAATAAGAGTTTTAAGTTCAAGGTATCTTTCGGAGTTCCTCCTGAAAAGTTATGAATCTCTTTGATTGTCTTATTCCCTTCGACTTCCGCCAGTGTGCAGCAATTCTCAGCTAGCTCCTAAGTAGGTCTGCAGTGTATCCTTTACATGTACCGCAGAAAGGCTCGGACCCATGCAAACGCATTTGGGCTCCACTCTTTGCAAGACAGTCAGCCGTTTCGTTGCCTTCAATCCCTTCATGTGCCTGAACCCTCCACAGAGGTAAGCTATTGTGGGCTCCCAGGTGGTTCAAGAGTTCACAAGCCTTGATGCCGTTTAAAAGACTCTAAGGCTTCTAACGCTGCCTGAATATTTATCTTACATAATATTTATTCTGGCCTAATTTGCCTTCTACGATAAAATTCGCAAACACAGACTTCGACTGCGAAGACCTCCGCCCAGAATATAGTTGGGTACAAGCCCATTGGCAGACTTTCCTGGAATCTTTGTCCAAGTACGCCATAAAGTATATATGGATGTTCGTATTGCATATTGGCAATAATAAGGGTATACGTTTGTATTGAGGAATCATGTTTGCGGCCGCCGTTATACGAAAGCACCGGTGAAATATTAAGGTAAAAAAATTGCTTAAATATTTGGAGATACATATTTTCTATTTTTCTCAAATAACTATTACTCGTAGTCCCGAAACCTACAAAAATCCAATAAAGCCTACCAACCTACCAAATGGAAAAAAACCTACCAGTTTTGGTTGGAACAGCCCATGTTTGGCAACACTGGCTATGCACCACTGATATAAATATGTGAATATTATATAAGGGCAGCATTTAAAACAGTGGTCGGCAAAATTTAAACTGTGGCAACCCAGTAGGAAATTACGAGAAGTGAAACAAAATTTTTAACTTATCGGTCTTCAATAAAACCATATAAATACATATATTTAAGACATACATATGTACATATATGTGCATCGCTCATTTACTATAAAAGTATCTTAATCCCAAAAAAGCAAAAATCGGGTAAAGTTTGCAAGAATGAACATTAGCTCTTTCTTATAATGTGTAAAAATTTCATAGCTGTGACGATTACCAGTAGCTCACTAGAACAAAATCAGCCTTATCCTGAGTTTCGCCCGAAAAAGAATTCAACCGAAAAATTTTCATCGCGCATATTAAACTCACGGAAACAAATGATAAAGCTGAATATGTAGTAATTTTTCCTTTGGAGTATATGTAAATTCCAAACTTTAAAACTGGTTTTCTCTAGTTTTTAGTTTTTTGAGTTACGAAAATATTGAAGTAAAACTCAAATAAAAAATTTCAAAATTCATTTGGATTCACCCACGTCAAATATTGAAAATAAAATTTAAAAAAATTGAAATTCGTGTTCATCAAGATTTTCCATATCATTATGAAATGACCAAAAATTTCTTTTAATCGCATACATATTCCCTTTAACAACCACCCTTTAATTCTTTGAAAATAAAATAACTTTTTTTCATTAAAAAGTCGTTGTATTTCTTTTTCATCAAAATATTTCCTTATGAAAAGAATCAAAATGTCGTTGAATAGCATATTCTTTATTTTTTAAATGACGTATAACACAAAAGGCATTGCATGTCATGTCAAAAGCATTTTCAAGCATGTAATATTTCTCGCAAGGCATTTTTGCATACAAGAAACAAAACGCAACAGCCAAACACGATGTTGATTTGTTGCTCTCTAGCCAACGACTAAACGATAGAGCGTAAAAATACGTATGAGTCAGTGATCGGACTTACAAAAAATTATGTGTGGTAGAATCTGGAAAAGAATGTGGTAGATTTAAAAAAAAAAATGTGGTAGATCTCAGGTTTTGGATCAAACTTTGTACAAAAATTAAAGAAATTCTGTAAGATTTCACCTAAATTGCAAACTTTTTAATTATACTCTAAAAAAAATTAATTTTAGTATAACAAAGCGCTAGATTAAAATTGCTGAAAATTGCATTGAGTTTTGGCAATTTTTTCCTTGACAGTGTAAAGCGGTTCCTTCCATATCAAAATATTTTTCGAACATAATTTTTTTTTGCTAATACTTACACAAAAATCGCCGTTTTTTTAATTTTCGCTATTATTATTTTTTTATAAATCATATATTTTAAAATTTAACGTAATGAAACCACGTTTCCTGTCGAAAAATTTATTATTGAGAAAACTTACTATTTTACAGTTTATTTTATCCTCTCATTCGGCTTTGTTACAACGCTTTTATCAACTTGCAATGTTGTGTTCCAGAAACTTTCAATGTTGTGGATCCAGAAACTTCCAATGTTGTGTTCCGACACCAAAGCAAAGCTTTGAAAAGCTCCTATAAAAAAGCATAGTGAATAGGGCG
Organism: Rhagoletis zephyria; assembly: GCF_001687245.7. Classification (NCBI taxonomy): domain Eukaryota; kingdom Metazoa; phylum Arthropoda; class Insecta; order Diptera; family Tephritidae; genus Rhagoletis; species Rhagoletis zephyria. The sequence continues at coordinate 4,495 of NW_016164006.1, read as the reverse complement.
AGGTAGATGACATCTAGATGTCGCCCTATGTACTACGTTTGCTACACCGGAAATAGACGACACGCATTTCTTTAAATAAAATTAATTGGTGCTCGTTTGTATGTACATACATATGTAAATGCATGTGTGTGCACCTTTCTATTAATATCGTTGAATTATTTTAATATCTATTGCAAAATTTTATTCAGACAGGACTAAAAAGTAGAAAATAAATAATATAAAAAAAACTTTTTAATATACAACGCTTTTATAAATGGACTAAAAAGTAGAAAATAATACTTCTCAGTCCCATAGAATTTGTTTTGATAACTTTTGATTTTGAAATTTTAGCAAAAGTCATTATAAACAATCTATGAAATTGAAAATGAAAAACGTGGGGCGCATGTAATACACTTGAATTGATATGAAAAGTAATATATGAATGTATCTATGTGGGTATATGAATAACGACCGCTTAAAATCGATTTCAAAGTTCTACTTTCGCTGTCCGCCAAAATATTTCGGAATAATATTAAGATTTAAGTGAGCTGGACCGATTTGAAAATACCTCCAAAAATGGAGTTTTTCATTAATAAAAATAGTTTCTTAAAGAACTTTTTGAAAAAAGTCCCCTCAGATGACAAAACAGATTAAGCTTAAAAAATCTGCATAAAAATATTTAAAAATCGTTTCAACGGAATCGTAGGAATGAGATTTTTGATGCTGTTTTTTTACTTTTTCAAAAATTGATTTACAAAAAACTTGAATAACTGGGCCAAAACTATTCTTATTTGGACTTATGGGATCTCGATAGAAAGGTATTTTCACACTGTTTTTATTTCTGTCCAAAAAGAAAGTCATTCATGTCCCTTTTTTTTGAAATACCAGCACATCTTAATTCAACTTTGAATGACGTTCGTTCATCCTACCTTTCTCTTCCATCCTTTGAATGAGTTTATTATCAAAGAAATAAAAAGGGTGCGAAAACACCTTTCCAATAACACCTCTTAAGTCTAAATCGGAAGAGCTTAGGTTCAGTTATTCAAGTTTTTCTTATACCAATCTTTGAAAAAAAGTTAAAAAAACGGCATCAAAAATTTCATCATTACGATTCCGTTTAAATTTTTTTTTTAATTTTTTTTTAAATATTTTCATGCAGATTTTTTAAGCTTAAACCGTTTTGTAATTTGAGAGGATTTTTTCAAAAAAAAAATCTTTAAGAAACTGTTTTATTCATGAAAAACTCCATTTTTGGAGGTATTTTCAAATCGGCCCAGCTCACTTAAATCTTAATACTATTCGGAAATATTTTGGCGGACATCTTAAAATATAATAGATTTTATAATTCTAATGGAAATATAGTACCGATTTTTCTTTGTATGGGGAGCGATGCTGTCTAATGTACATACATAACATGCATATTTATATATGTATGTATG
>NW_016164006.1:0-3067 GCF_001687245.7 Rhagoletis zephyria | reverse complement strand
ATACACAAACAAAATACACGCATTTGCATTTGTCATGGCTTGACAAATTTGCAATACCGAAAATCCATAGCATAAAAATGCTATGCATTGCAACTCTGGTTGACATTTCTATCAGCTGATTAAAAAAGTTTTACCATGACAGTTTAATAAAGGTCGCTCACAATCCATGCCACATTTCTACAATTGCATAAATTTGTCAGCTCTTATGCACCGAATCGCGAATAGCCCTATACATTTGTGGTATCTGAATAAAACTAAGGACAGGAATGTAGTGGAGCGATGAAGAGAGCGACGAGCAAAACGTACTTTCAACAAAAATGCTGATATACATACCTAAGTACATATGTATGTATGTGCATAGATACGTATGTGCATAGATACATATGTGCATAGATACATACATATATAAGTGTCCGCATATATTTTTTTCTCGTCACTTGCTCTGTCGCTTCACTGCAGCAAAACCAAGTTGTGGGGAAAACCCTGACGAAATGCGTACAATTGAAACCATGGGTTTGAAGATTGCGCGAATTGATGTGAAAATTTCAATTTCATATTAAATATGTTTATGTATGCATGTACATATGTACATTAGAGTGGTCCAAAAAAATTAAGTTGGAATTTTAATGCCGGCACCCCCTAGGATTGTTCTATATCGAAAAAAATATACACCTATTTTTTTATTTTGAAATCAAAAAATATTTAGGGGGTGCTCAAAGCGCTCAAAGTTTTCCATGTATTTCATGTATCAAAATAAAAAAATAGGTGTATATTTTTTTCGATATAGAACAATCCTAGGGGGTGCCGGCATTAAAAATCCGACCTTATTTTTTTACATACATTTTTGGACCACTTTAATGTACATATATAAACATGTAGTTTCGATTTAAAAAAATCGGATAAAGGTTTTCTTTCGCCATTCATACACCTCNAAAAAAAACTCAATGAAATTCAAAAACTATCTCTTGCATTTGGTTTTACTCAATACCGATTTGAGCTGTCGCACAGTGTTATCAAAAAAAAAAAGCTATCAATGGGTAGGTTCAGAAGGCGCAGCAGTTGAGCGCAACCGTTGCTAAAAAAAAAATCAGTGATCGTAATGCGTCTTCTGAACGACTTGATACATTAGCTGGCAAATTCAGCTCTCAAAGGTACTCACCAGGGATGTTGCGAAATGTGGAATTTTAGACATCCGCGGATGCGAATTGAAAATTGAACGAAAACCACGCCTACCTCCCATGTAACGGTAGTTTTCAGAAATACGGAAACTGCGATATTTTAGTAACTACTGAAGCTTACTCACTCAAAATTGATATGTACAATCATTTTTAAACGAAAAATAAGAATATTCAAAATTTTTGGAAATGGGCGTAGGCACGCCCACTTATGATTACATGTGTATATCTTGGGAACCGCTCCACCCTTTTGTTGGCCTTCACAAAACATACCAAACGGGTGAAAATTTAAAAAATCGGATAATAACCACGCCCACATCCCACATAACGGTAATTTAGAGAAATACGAAAGCTTCGATAAATCAGTAATCAATACTGCAGCTAATTTATTCAAAATTTATGTTTGCAATAATTCTTTAGTAAAAAGTACGCTTATAATAAAATGTTGGAAAATGGGCGTGACCCCGCCTACTTAAAGCCACATATGTGTATCTCGGTAACCGTTCGATCAATGTGAACCAAACTCGGTATGATTATAGTGGTTGCCCCATAAAGGCAAAACGTTGAAAGTTATTAAAATCTGACTAAAATTACGACCACCTTTTTATAACGCTAATTTTACCCAAAATTGATACTAACAACAATCCCTTGAAAAGAATTAACATTATGGAATTTTGGAAAATGGGCGTGATGCCGCTCACATATATCTATATAAGTTTATCTCATTATGTCTAACTGAACGTTCTATCGAAGATGTTTGAAATAGATGTAAAACCACCACTGCTTACCATGTAGCGGTAGTTTTCGGAAAGGTGAAAAAACTATATTGAATACTTGACTTAGACTTTTTTACTTGTTAAGAAATAATTTAGGTGAGTAAATTAGGTTATTTAGTTAAATAAAAATTGGAAAGGTTAGTAATTTTTAATAATTTTTTTTTAGTACTTGAATTAAAAAATTGGAACATTGTATTCAATAAAAAGTTTTTAAAGGGTCGTGAATCAAACCTGCGCCACTAAATAACCACTCGCTCGCTGCGAAAAACTTGAAACTTGGCAAAATTGTTAATTCTTTTCGAATGACGCTGCAGCAGTTGAGAGGTCTTTCAGTTATATTTATTTTTTTTTTATTGCGGTGCAATAATTCTTTTTTGGGAATTGCATCGGTCTGCAAATGTCGTATATATCCTCCTGACTTTCATCTTCACAATCTAGTATCGTGGCAAGATCGTTGATTAAACACCGTTGTTTTCCAAAGAATTCTTCATTCTCCTTCTTTTGGTTCTTTCTGAATGTGGAGAACCAGTAACGTCAACAAAGTTTTTCGATTTTAGTTTTTGTAGTTATTTTTTGATACTTTCTTCTGTGACTGACTAGATATACGTTTTATCATTGCACTTGCATAATATTCCAGGGACCGAAACAGTTATTTTTTTACCAGTTAAACTTGTCCTAATATTTTGTATTCCGAAAGTTTTTTTCTGGATAATAAACAAACAGCTTATCAAAATTAAACAAATTTGGTATCATGTGAAAGAGGACTGGAATAGCTTTTAAACAGAAATAACGAACGAAGGTTACCACCTCTATTTATATATTTTTTTATATCATTTAATACTAAAGAAATTCATATACTTGACCCAAGGTTTGTTCTATGGTAATTAATTATCATTTTTTATTGAAATATTTTTCAATAGGGTACTTTGCTTGTTTAGACATTTCAGTTTTAAAACTATTTAAGTCCTCTTTCATTTGATACCAAACTTGTTTAATTTGGATAAGCGGTTTGTTTATTTTCCGGAAAGGACTTTTAGTTGGGAAAAAAAAATATTTGGCCAAGTTTAGCTCGTAAAGAAAATAACTGTTACTTTCGGTCCCTTCAATATTCGCATT
>NW_016164005.1:22426-33771 GCF_001687245.7 Rhagoletis zephyria | reverse complement strand
TATTGGAGGTCAATTAGTCTCGACTCATCCCTTATGGGTATAATTGGAGATCAATTAGTCCCCAACTCATCTCTAACGGGTACTATTAACGATTTAATGATATGTACGCACTTAGTCAATGAAATTTCATGTGCGGCGTTGGCACACAGAGAGGGTATTCGCCTAACAAAACTGAGCACCCCGGTTCAAATCTCAGCTGGCGCAAATTTTTATTTTTATTTTTTAAAAGTAAATAGTCGCTTTTTATACCCATTCGGGTATAAAGGTGAACAATTAGTCTCTTCATAGGACATGCTCGAACAAAAGCGATCAGTTCATTCCATATAAAGAGATCAAAAGTGGTATTAGTCGCATGCTCCTTTGCGATTGCTCCCGGAGTCATCCCGGATTTGTCCCATTTTTTGCAGGGTGTATACAAAACTGAAACCTGTTTTCGGCCGACTGCCCAGTCCAGTGTGCGTTCGAGTGGTGGACTCTCAGTCCGACTGAGGAGGCTAGTGTGCGGAGCAGGGATGCCGTTTGGATCTAAATAGATCCAATTGGATACATTTTTAGACGAATTTTTGCGGGTACCCGTATGAGACTAGTTGGGACTAATTAATGCCCAATTGTACCCGGAATACTCGCTTTAGAGATTAGTCGCAAAATTTTTTGCAGGGCATGAACTATGCTTGATTGTGTTAATGCATGTGGCACATGCAAACAAAACGAAATACAAAACATGTTGTCTATGTGTGCGTGTCAGTCCACCGTCAGTCCGCGATTTTCGCGGACTGAAATAAACGAGGTAAACTCGAACTCTCTTCCCCCTCTTATCGACACAAAACTGGTTTTAGGCGGACTGAGCAGTCCAGTGTGCGGAGGCTCATTGAAAAGTACGGAAGCAGAAGCAGAAGAAATTGATCGACTTTCCTAGTTCGTCAGTTGCTTCTGCTGTCATATTTGAAAACGAAAACGAATAGCCACAGCAACACGGAAAATGCTGAGAAGCAAACGATCGTTTGCTTTTCAGCAAGAACTCGATGCTTCTTAGCACTGTTGCCAACTTGGTGCTTTTCGCACTAAATTTAGTGCGAAAAGCACCAAGTTGGCAACAGTGCTAAGAAGCATCGAGTTCTTGCTGAAAAGCAAACGATCGTTTGCTTTTCAGCAAGAACTCGATGCTTCTTAGCACTGTTGCCAACTTGGTGCTTTTCGCACTAAATTTAGTGCTTTTCTTTATTCAAAACGCGAAAATTTTTGAGTTTAGTGCTTGGTGCGTTTTTTTGGGCTTTTCTTTTTAGTTTGAAGACACCAAATCTGTAAATCTTAACAAAAAGGAGGGCAAATCTTATAGAAATCGTACGATTTGTAAGAAACTTCACAAAAATCTAAACAAAATCATGTCAAAATTACATTCGGTAATTCGCCATTGCTGGGACCAGAAGNGTAAGAAACTTCACAAAAATCTAAACAAAATCATGTCAAAATTACATTCGGTAATTCGCCATTGCTGGGACCAGAAGTCTCTGTTTAGATCTTTAGTTTGGGCTGAATTTGTTACATTTTTTACGATTATTCAAAAAACCAGCATCTCCTGACAGTAAAATTAATATCTAACGAAGCTTTTGAAAAGAAGAGAATAATCAAAATCGGGTGGGATTCGATGAGTACTTAGGCAACTCTTTTGACACAAAAATATTTTTCCCACTGTACGCCAGTGTATAATATGCTCAAATAAAACACATTAAATAGGAAAATCAAGCGTTCGGAAAGAAAAGTTATTTATGTTCCTTTAGTTCACAAGATCATAAAAGTCTGCAGTGTAGATTTAAACTAACACATAGTTCATGAAACTTCATTTCTGGTTTTTTCTTTCGGTTGATAGGAATGAAAAAATTAAGCAAAGCGAAGAAAATTATAACATTTAAAGGGTTAAGAAAAATTAATCAATTTTGCTTTATCTAAGCGAGACGGCAACCCTGGACACAGCTGCAAATTAGAGAATAAGAGCAAGAATCTGAACGTCACTTGAAAGAAGATATTTGAATTTATAAAAAACAGAATAAATTGATTTTTATTAATTTGAATCGGCATCCTTACAATACAATTTTTCATGCATACAAAGTCCATCAAATACTCCAATAAAAATTTGGTGACTTTTTCGAAAAAAGACGCGATTTTTTCGGGATTTATTGCTTTTTCAAATTCAAAACTTGGCAACACTGCTTCTTAGCAAATAAGTTTAATCAATTTTTGCTTTTGGTTCGACTGCGACTAATGCACGGGTATGCTGACGGTTTGTGAAAGCAAAACTTCTGTTTCATCGACTGCCGCTGTTGACGGCTTGCAAAAGCAGAGATACTGTTTTTGCTTTGACTTGTGCTCCTGATCAAAATCATAAGCAGAGGTGGGCACTACCACAAACAAGCGATCGCTAAAAGTGAGAATGTGTTAGTGTGTCTAATTACCCAGTAGAAATCGGTTGTATGCATTCTTGAAGGATGCTTGCTATATGAGTGAATTAGTGTGAACAATTCATGCGTAGTCATGAATTTCCACGAATAAATTCAAATTCTAGCGAATTGCAAGCGAATGCACGTTGTCGTTGTTTTAAGTACATTTCTTGATAAATTTGAAGTGGAATTTTTGTAATATTTTCAGTCTTGTACAAAAATTTTGGTGAACGGACGTGTTGTGCGATACTATTTTCAGCACAAACGGGCTTTTACAAGATATGCATTTGCATATGTAAGTGCTACTTGTTTGTATGTCCCCGTATATTAAAATGTATCAGAAAAGTAGCATTTACATATGGGGATCTTGTAATAATGCTTTAATACTGTTCCATTAATGCTTTTTTGTATGTTTGAAACATTAATACAGCCATATGCATACAGCAGTAGTATAAGTGTATGATTAAGGTATGCACGCTCTGAGAAACCACGCGTGTTAAATGGAAATGAAGATTCATTTATACTGGCATGTATACAAAGCAGCAAGCTCATGCCACCAACAGCGATGTTGTATGCTTAAGATTTCTGCTGGGTCATTTTGCATGCTGCCGCGTTCTCATCGTTACGCTCTTGCTTGTATACGTACACGTGCCCAGTAAGAACCCTATCTGTTAAATAATGCGTTATATACGCCTAGTACTACAAAAAGTCATGATGAAAAGTCATCATGATGGTTATGCTATTTGAGCGTGTGCTCGTTCTCTGCCCATCATTGATCGGACTTCTACCACATTGTGGTAGATCTGCCACTTTTTTGAGCATCTACCACATCTACCACGCAAGGTCTGAAATCTACCACATAATCGCGTTGTTGAGTACCTAGTTTTATTTTTGCTCGACATAATTTTTCCTAAGAGCAAAAATTGTCCAACTCTAAACACTGTATGGCAACAAGAATGATATAATACAAGATTCCCCATTCCCGGCGGCGATGAAATTTTTCAAGTAAGAGTAAACAAAGCCGAATGGAAGGATAAAATACACCGTAGAATAGTAAATTTTCTCAATAATATATTTTTCGACAGGAAAAATGGTTTCATTACGTTAAATTTTAAAATATATGATTTATAAAAAAAATTAATAGCGAAAATTAAAAAAAACGGCGATTTTTGTGAAAGCATTAGCAACTTTCAGTGCATCTAAAATTTCTGTGGCGTTGTTTACATTTATTGAGAATTGTCAAAATCGGCAAATCACAAGTAGCGGTTTCTGTAACGTGCCACATTTGGTCGCTGACAGCACTCCGCAAAGCTGCAAAAAAATGTTTGTTTGAAAAATATTTTGATATAGAAGGAACCGCTTTACACTGTCAAGGAAAAAATTGCCAAAACTCAATGCAATTTATAGCAACTTCAATCTAGCACTTTGTTATACTAAAATTATTTTTCTTAGAGTAATTAAAAAGTTTGCAATTTAGGTGAAACCTTACAGAATTTCTTTAATTATACCTTTCATGAGCATGAAATGGTATTATAACTTTGGTCCGATGTTTGTANAGCATACCAAATGGCCGAAAATTTTTAAAATCGGACAATAACCACGCCCACATCCCATATAACGGTAATTTCGAGAAATACGAAATCCTCGATAAATCAGTAAATATTAAAGCTAATTTATTCAAAATGATGGTTGCAACAATTCTTTGCCAGGAAATACGTTTATGATAAAATTTTGGAAAATGGGCGTGGCACCGCCCACTTATGATCACGTATATGTATCTCGCTAACCGTTCTAGCAATTTTTACCAAACTCGGTATGGTTATTGTGCTTGCCACATAAAAGTAAACCATTGAAAATTGTTGAAATCGGACTAAAATTACGGCCGCTTTTCATATAACGGTAAATTTCAGAAATGCTTGAAATTTCAATATTTTCAAATTTAAGGACGCTAGTTTACTTAAAATTTATACACGCCGGCTTATCATCTAGCGGTAGCTTTCGGAAAGGCTCCGCCCGAACTTAGACTTTCTTACTTGTTTATATAAGTAAGTAACTCCTCCATCGATGTATGCAGATGTATTCAAAATCAGTAATCTGTCAAACTAAAATTTGCAGATGTTCATGTTCGGCATAGCCGAAGACAGCGCTGCTCTTACTTGTTTTTGTACAAAGTTTGATCCAAAACCTGAGATCTACCACATTTTTTTGAAATCTACCACATTTGTTTCCAGATTCTACCACACACAATTTTTTTAAGTCCGATCACTGCTGCCCATGCCTGATGATAAGCAAGGCAAAATGAAAATTTTTCAAACCGAAGGCTGCCGAAGCTGACGCGCATTTTATTAGTAATCGTTTTCTGCGTTTACTTTGACTGAAACTGCTTTCTTTTCCAGAAGCATAAGCAGAAGCAGGGTGTCCAGATTGTTTAAAAAAAGAGCGCCATTTCTGAGAAAAATCGCCAAAAATCTCCAATTTTTTAAAAATAAAATTTATGAAATCGAATTAACAAATCTTTTATTTTAAAAATGAGATCTTGTTATAATATAGTAAAACAAAACGAATATAACACCTTCGGCGTAATAATAAATAACACATATCACTTATATAATAATGATGCATAAATCATGTTTTTAAAAATACGCATACTTTTTAAAAATATTTGTATCAACACATTTTCCAATACGACTGCGCCATTATTAAATTTATTGTAACTCATATTAATTGATTAATCGCACAATCCGCTTTTAAGCGCGCGGCGCTAAAAATAAAATAAAAACCTATAATAAGCCGAGATCAACTATTTCCACAATTTCTTCAAAATCACCTATACTGTTTGAATCATTTACATATGTGTTGTTGTCATATACTTATCGAGCTATTCAACCTTGATAACATACTGTTTGATATTGAAAATGTTTTACAGCAGAAACTATTTGCCTTCATATAACATTTTATTCGAACTATTGAATTAAGGTCTTCCAACCTCATCCTATTTCGAATTTAGTTTTTGTTGAATTCATTACGGAAAAAACGCGCTCAACAAAAGATAATATAAAGGCTACTTTATTTATATTTCCAAACGTTTTATTGCCGGTTGCGGTTTCCACTCTGTAAGCAATTTTCCAAATTTCTTCAGAGTCGGATGGAATGCCGTTCTGAAAAAAGTTATTCCATGGGAAAGTTAAAAGATTTAAATATTCAGTTTCCGCTGCTTCTTTTTCCTTCAAATTCAAATAGTGAATTGGCAGGTCCCTGAAACTCGCACTCTTGTGATTCAAACACTTTTCTGGTGATAAAATCAAAGCATTTTTAAAAGTATTTAATTGACGAGGTAATCGTTTCAAAAGTTCTTCGATTATGGTGATTAAAAATTGTTGACAGTCTTTAAATATGCTTGTTAGGTCAAGTTTATCCCGCAGTTCATTAGCCTCTTCTGTAAAATTATCGTGGAAAACTAAAGTTTGTATATTTTTATAATTGGAAAAAATTGATTTGAAGGGGAAAAATCGCCAAAAATCGCCAATGGCGATTTCCTAAATTTTTACGCGCAAATATCCGAAAGAAATCGCCAAATTGGCGCTAAATCGCCAAATCTGAACACTCTAAGCAGAAGCAAAAGCAAATGAAATAAAACTTATTGCAGGTTTTTAAGCACTGTGTGGCATGCTTTGTGCATTTTCATACAATTCATCTTCATCAAAATCCATCAAAAGTTTTATGTGCCATCAGCTAGAAGAAGGTATGTAAGTATGTCTATTAAATTTATAACCAAGAGCTTTAATAAGTTATATTACACTGATAAATTTATGAATTTCAACATTTCACTTAATATTACTTCCAAAATTACTTGTACAAGTGCTATGTAAAAATATTTATTATCTAGAGGCGAGCGCCCGCTCGTGAGTGTCACCATAATATTGTTATAACTTTAGAACTACTTGTTCTCTAAACATGAAACTTTCCCAAAAATTTCCGTATATATTTGTCTATCATGCTAAATTAAAACAAAACAAAAATTTTAAACTTCATAGCACAACTTTTGCATTTGTAAATAAAAATTCGCAAAAATTGGCCGCTGTGAAAAATCAAGTTTTGAGGCTTTTTCGACATGAAGGCGTGAAAGCAAAAAATCGCCCTGGGACCATATGCGCAGAAGAGGCAAGTTTTATTTCGCGCATTGCGCGACCTTCTATAGACCAATCACTTTAGATTTTTTCAAGGAAAAAATTCCGGGAAGAAATTTTTTGACGCAGTTAGGTGTCTCCTGTGTAGGTGAACGCAAAATGAAAATGTTTCCCCCCATTTGCGATATGGGAAGTGTCCGCCATCTTGGATTTTGTGTTTTTTACGATTTACGCGCGAATTTTGCATAGGAATACATTTTTTGACGCAGTTAGGTGTCTCCTGTTTTGGTGAACACAAAATGAAAATATTTTCCCCAATTGCGATATGGGAAATGTCCGCCATCTGGGATTTTGTGCTTTTTACGATTTACGCGCGAATTTTGCATTCGATTTTTTCAACGAAAAATTTTCAGGAAGACATTTTTTGACGCAGTTAGGTATCTCCTGTTTAGGTAAACTCAAAATGAAAATGTTTCCCCCAATTGCGATATGGGAAATGTACGCCATCTTGGATTTTGTGTTTTTTACGATTTGCGCGCGAATTTTGCACGAAAAAGGTAGCGAACAAATTTGTAGAGAATTCGATTCCCTATAGGGAATTCAATTTTCATGTGCCTATCATTTTTTTAAACAATTATTTATTGCTAATAATATGCAAAAAAATGCCCAAAATTAGGTAAGTGGCGCGGTTTCTTCGAATTTTGATAATTTAAATGGCAAAGTTGTAGAGGAGAAAATTTCCAATAAACGCTNACACTTTTCTGGTGATAAAATCAAAGCATTTTTAAAAGTATTTAATTGACGAGGTAATCGTTTCAAAAGTTCTTCGATTATGGTGATTAAAAATTGTTGACAGTCTTTAAATATGCTTGTTAGGTCAAGTTTATCCCGCAGTTCATTAGCCTCTTCTGTAAAATTATCGTGGAAAACTAAAGTTTGTATATTTTTATAATTGGAAAAAATTGATTTGAAGGGGAAAAATCGCCAAAAATCGCCAATGGCGATTTCCTAAATTTTTACGCGCAAATATCCGAAAGAAATCGCCAAATTGGCGCTAAATCGCCAAATCTGAACACTCTAAGCAGAAGCAAAAGCAAATGAAATAAAACTTATTGCAGGTTTTTAAGCACTGTGTGGCATGCTTTGTGCATTTTCATACAATTCATCTTCATCAAAATCCATCAAAAGTTTTATGTGCCATCAGCTAGAAGAAGGTATGTAAGTATGTCTATTAAATTTATAACCAAGAGCTTTAATAAGTTATATTACACTGATAAATTTATGAATTTCAACATTTCACTTAATATTACTTCCAAAATTACTTGTACAAGTGCTATGTAAAAATATTTATTATCTAGAGGCGAGCGCCCGCTCGTGAGTGTCACCATAATATTGTTATAACTTTAGAACTACTTGTTCTCTAAACATGAAACTTTCCCAAAAATTTCCGTATATATTTGTCTATCATGCTAAATTAAAACAAAACAAAAATTTTAAACTTCATAGCACAACTTTTGCATTTGTAAATAAAAATTCGCAAAAATTGGCCGCTGTGAAAAATCAAGTTTTGAGGCTTTTTCGACATGAAGGCGTGAAAGCAAAAAATCGCCCTGGGACCATATGCGCAGAAGAGGCAAGTTTTATTTCGCGCATTGCGCGACCTTCTATAGACCAATCACTTTAGATTTTTTCAAGGAAAAAATTCCGGGAAGAAATTTTTTGACGCAGTTAGGTGTCTCCTGTGTAGGTGAACGCAAAATGAAAATGTTTCCCCCCATTTGCGATATGGGAAGTGTCCGCCATCTTGGATTTTGTGTTTTTTACGATTTACGCGCGAATTTTGCATAGGAATACATTTTTTGACGCAGTTAGGTGTCTCCTGTTTTGGTGAACACAAAATGAAAATATTTTCCCCAATTGCGATATGGGAAATGTCCGCCATCTGGGATTTTGTGCTTTTTACGATTTACGCGCGAATTTTGCATTCGATTTTTTCAACGAAAAATTTTCAGGAAGACATTTTTTGACGCAGTTAGGTATCTCCTGTTTAGGTGAACTCAAAATGAAAATGTTTCCCCCAATTGCGATATGGGAAATGTACGCCATCTTGGATTTTGTGTTTTTTACGATTTGCGCGCGAATTTTGCACGAAAAAGGTAGCGAACAAATTTGTAGAGAATTCGATTCCCTATAGGGAATTCAATTTTCATGTGCCTATCATTTTTTTAAACAATTATTTATTGCTAATAATATGCAAAAAAATGCCCAAAATTAGGTAAGTGGCGCGGTTTCTTCGAATTTTGATAATTTAAATGGCAAAGTTGTAGAGGAGAAAATTTCCAATAAACGCTTTATTTATATGTTCGCGTACGACGTGTAGATCTCGACCAGCAACGCGCTCAATGCAGCGGCAAGGGGAAAGCTACTCAAAACTTGTTTCACAGTATCTCGGAGGTCGTGTTTTTTGGCGAGTATTTTCAACTACTGGTGAAAGCACATAAAAATAAAACGCGCGAATAACTTTACCTCTGAGGTGGTGTGGAAAAAAGTTTTGAGTAGCTTCTCCCTTGCCGCTGCATTGAGCGCGTTGATCGAGATCTACACGTCGTACGTGAACATATAAATAATGCGTTTTTTGGAAATTTTGTCCTCTAGAACTTTGCTATTTAAATGATCAAAATTCGAAGAAACCGCGCCACTTACCTAATTTTGGGCATTTTTTGCATACTATTAGCAATAAATAATTGTTTAAAAAAATGATAGGCACATGAAAATTGTATTCCTTATAGGGAGTCGAATTCTCTACAAATTTGTTCGCTACCTTTTTCGCGAGAAGTGCAAAATTCGCGCGCAAATCGTAAAAAACACAAAATCCAAGATGGCGTACATTTCCCATATCGCAATTGGGGGAAAAATTTTCATTTTGATGTTTTAATCATGTTTTGATCATTTAAATGTGCCACTTATTTCAAAAATAAATTGCTCAAAATTCGAAAAAAACGGCGCCACTTGCCTAATTTTGGGCATTTTTTGCATATTATTAGCAATAAATAATTGTTTAAAAAAATTGATAGGCACATGAAAATTGTAGGGTATCGAATTCTCAACAAATTTGTTTACCTTTTTTCACGATAAATGCAAAATTCGCGCGCAAATCGTAAAAAACATAAAATCCAAGATGGCAGACACTTCCCATATCGCAATTGGGCGAAAAATTTTGATTTTGTGTTCACCTAAACAGGAGACCTAGCTGCGTCAAAAAATTTCTTCCCGGAATTTTTTTTAATCTTACGTCGATTTTGGTCTAAAGTGATTGGGCTATATATATAGATCTTGGGACGCGCGAGTGTGCAGTTTTTGGGCCGACCGGCTAAATGGCAAAAAAAAAACGCCAAAACACGGCTAAAATGTTGCAACTAAAATTCAAATGTTTTATTTAAATAAATCACAAATAAAAAGACTAATAACTTCATTAAATAAATCAAAAAAACAGAGACTGGTAAATTCATTACAAATTAGTTTTGTTTACCAAAGGTAACTGTCGTTTTACATAGTTAAAAATAAAAAAAGAGATTAATAACAAACTTATGGCGTTTTTTTCTATTGAAAAATTGTTCCTTATATTGTAACATTTGCACTAGGTTACTTTTTTTCTTCCAAAATGGCTATATTAGTAGAAAGTATTGCACTTTTGCTTAGTCGGAGGGCAATATTTGGAGGAAAAAAGGGTTTTGAATAAAAAATGGTTATGCAGGGTTACTTGAGCTTGGTTGAGAACTGGGCATCCCAAAACAGCGAATCGTATTGAGGTGAAATTTGGCTAATTAACTGTATTTTTTGGCGGGAAAATAGTTCTGCAACGCTGTATATGTGCATAATTGTATACGCTTACATATATATATATATATATATGTGGGTGCACTTACACAATAGGGTGGTTCACCCTTTCAAAGCTTGGTTTAGGCTAGTGGCCTAAACATACATACATAAAAAGATAAATTTTTGGAGAAAATACAAATTAAATCTGTTCTGAGTACCTCTTCAATAGTTTTAGAGTTCCTCAAAAGGAAAAAAAGTTCTGCAAAATTACGCAAAAAAAAAATTTTTCGAAATAGTCGAAAAATTGAAATTTTTAGAAAAAAAAATAAAAATTATATCTGTTCTGAGTAGCTTTTCAATAGTTCTAGAGTTCCTGAGAAGGAAAAATAAAATTCTGCAAAATTACGCCGAAAACACATTTTTTGTCCAGAAGGTCATCCATTATTATGTCAGCAATGGTTGGTGAGAGGGGATTTCCCATTGGCATTCCATACGTTTGTACGTACAAGTTTTTGTCACACATAAAATAGTTATTGTCTTTTAGACAGAAATTCAGGAGGATAAGGAACTTGTTTTTTCATATGCTGATATTTGCGGAATTTTGTTCCACTTAGCAGTGATTATTTTTGAAGTGAAACTTCTTAATCGAGTTCGGAGATGGTTGCGTTAAATATTTAACACCAAGCCATAAACTCTGTATCGTTCGTTCGATTTTTAAAAATGAGGTGTCACATGAAAGGCCTTGTCCTTCAGGTGTACACCATAGCCTTAGTTCCATGAAAGGAGTTGCCACATGTTAGAAAATCGAATTCAAAATTTCTCTGCCGCAGAGGGTTGCGTTAAATATTTAACACCACGTCATAAAATCTGTATCGTTCGTTCGATTTTTAAAAATGAGATGTCACATGAAAGGCCTTGTCCTTCTGGTTTACAACATAGGTTTAGTTCCATGAAAGGAGTTGCC
>NW_016164005.1:18428-21322 GCF_001687245.7 Rhagoletis zephyria | reverse complement strand
CTTTCGTTGTAGGTAAAGTAAATTTTCTACCTAATGACAACAACCACTTTATTTCTATTGGGAAATCAATGTCCGTTTTGTTCACAAACCAATCATTGTTTAATTTTATTCCCATCCTTTGTATTTGTTTGTGTTTTAACATATCTAGCTTCGNCGTCAAATGACACTAGCATATCTTCGTCATTTATTTGTACATTGTTTAGCTTCTCTTTGAATTCATAAGCATTTTTGATANGTATTTTGCTGAATTTTGTTCCACTTAGCAGTGATTATTTTTATGGCTAGAGGTATCGGAATATTGGTAAACAGTGAGACCACGTCAAATGACACTAGCATATCTTCGTCATTTATTTGTACATTGTTTAGCCTCTCTTTGAATTCATAAGCATTTTTGATATTATGCTTCTCGGATATGAGGTTGCTGAGGATTTTCCCTATATATTTGGACATACCATAGCACGGAACATTGACAGGCGAGCAGATTGGCCGTAGTGGCAAGTCTGGTTTGTGGGNAGGTTGCTGAGGATTTTCCCTATATATTTGGACATACCATAGCACGGAACATTGACAGACGAGCAGATTGGTCGTAGTGGCAAGTCTGGTTTGTGGATTTTTGGTAACCCGTATAGTCTTGGTGCGGTGGCAGCTGTGCTGGTGAGTTGCTGTTTTTCTCGGTAGTTAATGATTTTGCTTTTATATAATTCATCGACCAGGGCGTTGTTTTTCCTCTGAAGCGTATGTGTTGGGTCGGCTCTTATTAATTTATACGTATTTTTGTCCTCGAGTAATTTGTTCATCTTTTCAGTGTAATCCGCTCTTAAGACTGCTACGGTTTTATTTCCCTTATCCGCATCCTTTATAATGATTTTATCTTTGTGTGATTTTAAGAATGCTTTAGTCTTTTTAAAAGTCTCTGATATAATTTTTCTGATGCATTATGGTTGGAGACTAGCTTTCGTTGTAGGTAAAGTAAATTTTCTACCTAATGACAACAACCACTTTATTTCTATTGGGAAATCAATGTCCGTTTTGTTCACAAACCAATCATTGTTTAATTTTATTCCCATCCTTTGTATTTGTTTGTGTTTTAACATATCTAGCTTCGATGTTTGTGTCGATTTCCGTTCTTCTGTTATGCGTTGACTTAAGCAATTTTGTTTGCAGATGAAGGAGTTCAATTCTAATTCACTTATGCTGTGCTTCAGTTCTTGATGCGCGTGAAATATGTGGTTTTTTGTAGTTTTTATATTCATATTAGTTTGCGTGATTTCTAGGTTCAATATTTTCTTTAAAAAAACCCGTTTAGCTTTTTCTACTTGCGCTTTTACTTTTTGGGAAGTGGTCTCTATTATCACATTTTTTATTGAGTTAGTCAAATGATTTGGTATTAGCTCATACCTCCTGCATTCTTATAAGAATTCAGTTGTGTCATCTGTTTGGCTAGTTTCTGTTGTTGTTTACTGTAGTGTTTAAGCGTCATACACGTGTATTCCCCATGTTTGTAGAAGTCTTTCATGTTTGTGGAGGTGTTTCTGTTAAAAAAAGTTCTACAAAATTACGTAAAAAAAAACTTAAAAAAGAGAGTTCCTGAGAAGGAAAAAAAGAAAGTTCTGCAAAATTACGGCAAAAACACATTTTTTTCGAAAAAGACGAAAAAGTTGAATATTTGAAAAAATAAAAATTAAAAGTGTTCTGAGTAGCTTTTCAATAGCTCTAGAGTTCCATAGAAGGAAAAAGAGAGTTCTACAAAAATACGCCGAAAAATCATTTTTCTGGAAAAAATCGAAAAAGTTCAATTTTTGAAAAAAACAAAAATTAAATCTGTTCTTTTCAAAAGTTCTAGAGTTCCTGAAAAAGAAAAAGAAAGTCCGGCAAAAGTACACCGAAAAAAAACTTTTTTTTAAGTCGAAAAATTTAAATTTTTTAAAAATACTAAAAGGTAAAACTGTTCTCAGTAGCTTTTAATAGTTCTAGAGTTCCTGAGAAGAAAAAGAAGTTTTGCAAAATTACGCCGAAAAAACAATTTTTTTTCGAAAAAGTTGAAAAAGTTAAATTTTTGAAAAAAATAAAAATTAATTTTGTTCTGAGTAGCTCCGCGATAGTTTTATTTAGAGCTCATGAAAATAAAAAGAAGTTCTGCAAAATTACGGCAAACAAATCGTCGTTTAAAGTACAAAACCGCGTATCAACAAAATGCAAAACCGCGTATCAAGAGAATGCAAAACCGCGTATGTGAATTATGTAAACTATTTTCTAGAGAGTAAAAAAACTCATATTGCAAAATGGTTCCCTTTTTTATAAAGCAATCGCATTCCTAGATAGTATATTTCAGGACCAATGGATAAGGATTGAGCCAAGAGCTTGTGTGAGCAAATCCAAGTTTTGGCAGCAAATATCAGTTACGCGGTTTTGCAGAATTACGATACGCGGATTTGTACTTTAAACGACGAAATATTTATTAAAAAAAATTATACCTCAGATTTTATTATATTACGTTTCTTTTTCCTTCTCATGATCTCTATAACTTTTGAAAAAAGCAGCTCAGAACAGCTTTAATTTTTAGTTATTTTTTTCAAAAATATAACTTTTTCGACTTTAAAAACATGTTTTTTTCGACGTAATTTTGCAGAACTTTTTTGTCCTTTTCAGAAACCCTAAAACTTTTTTTTTCAAAAATTTAACTGTTTCGACTTAAAAACAAGTAAGAAAGTCTAAGTTCGGGCGGAGCCGAACATTAAATACCCGGCGCAAGTATTAAATATATGTTTTCCACCTTTCCGGAAGCTACCGCTACATGATAAGCCGGGGTGTATACATTTTAAGTAAATTGGCGTCCTTAAATTTCGAAATATTGAAATTTCAAGCATATCTGAAATTTACCGTTATATGAAAAG